>NC_057798.1:67836916-67875729 GCF_018294505.1 Triticum aestivum
AGGACCCCGTGGTGTTGCCTCCGGATGAACAGGACCCCGATCAATCGAGCTGGTTGGGGCTGGATGAACATAACCCCGTGGATGGCTGGATGAACATGACGACCCCGTGGAGGGCTGGATGAACAATAGATGGTGGATGGGTGGATGAATAGTAGCCCGTGGAGGGGTGGTTGAACAGGAGCCCGTGGAGAGGGGTGGTTGAACAGTAGCCGGTGGAGTAGCACGCGGTGGAGGCTGGATGAACATGAGCCCGTGGATGAACAGTGTCAGGTGGATGCTGGAGGAGGTCGACGGTGGATGAATAGTAGCTCGTGGAGGCTGGAGGAGGTCGACGGTGGAGATGAACAGTATCCTGTGGAGTCCCGTTTTGCGGTATGCCACACCCTTCCCGTTGAACAGGACCCCTGTTTCGACCATAGCGCTCCAACACAAGTCCGTTTTGTCCGATTTGCGGTACGCCACACCCCTCCTGATCAATAGGACCCCGTTTCGACCGTAGGAGGTCTAACACAAGTCCGTTTTCTCCGTTTTACGGTACGCCAGACCCCTCCCGATGAACAGGATCCTGTTTTTAACATGGCCGGTCGAACACAAGGCCGTTTCCTCTGTTCTGTGGCACGCCAGGCCTCGTTTCCATTGCCTATTCCGTCAAAGCCCTCCCGATGAACACGACGACGCATTCTGTTCCGACCTAGCCGGTTGGCTCCCCATGAACACGACGACGACACTGTTTCTCCCTTCCGACCCAGCCATGTACACGAGCCCTGGCCTTACCTATGCACGAGTAGGCGTCCGAGACCCCGCCCGTATGTACGTACGTGGCCGTATTTACTTTCTTACACCTTGGCCGTTGTACGTACGTGTACATGCTACGTGTGCGCCTCTATTACAACAAGTGGGCGCCTATACATCGACCAGTATGTACGTACACGTTCGCGACCGAAATGACAACACTACGTATGCTTCGACCAGGTGGGTCCCGACTGTCACGCACTTCCTTGCGCGCAAAGATGTAGCTGGTGGGTCCCAGTAGTCAGGGGGCGAATCATTTTTTCGCCTGGACGCACTTCCTTGTGTGCGAAGATGTAGCTGGTGGGTCCCAGCATTCAGGGGGCGAATCATTTTTTTGCCCGTAATATGGATGCACTTCCTTGCGTGCAAAGATGTAGTGGTGGGTCCCAACAGTCAGGGGGGCGAATCCTTTTTTTCCCGGACGCACATTCTCGATAGCGTTTTTTAGTTGCCTCTGCACCATACAACTTGTATTTTTAGCCTCCCAGTCCGTCGTGGTGGACCAGCAACCCATTTGCTGGGCGGGCCAACCTACAGAAACCAGCACTCGATTTCTCATCAAGCCCCTAAAACAACGCAGTATTATGTTTGTTTTGAGGCAGAAAACATTACGGCAGGGGTTGAGCGGGGGAGAGGGGAAGATAGAGTAATAAAAAGATTAAAAAGAGGTGATGCACCGTTGCTACCCTAACAAATCAGGTGCAATTCTTCTCAGGAAGAAGGTGTGCCGTTGACACCCATACGTCACATACCCCATAGTAGGCATACTAAAAAGTTCACACACAAATACAACAGAAAGGGTAAACATTCATATCAAACTTAGGTTCACAGGACACATTCATATTCATAGGCAACATTCACTATCAACAACTCAACAGATTCATATATACACAAGTTCAACATATCTATGCATCCTAATGATTGATAGATCACACGACAATATTCATACATAATTCACAAAAAGATTCAGATATACACATGTTCAGTATGTTTATGCATCCAAATAATTGAGATCACAGCCAATATGATCCATGGACGAACTTTAATTACCTAGGGTACAGACTGGTAAATGGTGTTCAGTCGGAGGTACTTCTTGCTAAAATTAATTCTTGTACGAGTAAACTTTCGAGTACATAAGAGGCAGCATAGACAATCTGAACTTTGCTTGTAGGTTTATCCACAAATAGTGGCCTCATGCCGAGGGAGGTTTGAGGAACTTGGCCATTACTTTCATCCAACTAGTTTACTGGCTCATCTTGGTCCTGTAGCTCGCCAAAATTCTACATTGCAGACGAGAAAGGAGGCGGTTGAGAAAATGAACCACCCAATTTTTTTGTGTAGTTCAACTGAAATGGAGCATCCCTGGCGTGCAGACTGATTAAGTGCCAGATGAATATACGCAACCAACTTGTCTGGAATCTTTAGACTCCATGCCATACAGTTCTTTACCATATCTGATGATAACCAAAAGGCACAAGTTGGGACCAAAGACTGGACTGTGTTCTTCTGGGCTATGCACCAAGCAATATTTTTGGCGTTCACTCTCCAAATACTTGGAGTTTGACAACTGGTTGACGCCGGTTGATACTCGAATGAATATAGGCACTTCTTGTCAACATCGATGCTTGTCTGAGTGAACTTTGGGTACATATCAGCAGCATAAGTATCTGCCCATCTGGATCATTTTGTGCAGTTCTACTGAAATCACCCAGTGCAATGATTTGCCTGCGAGTTCAGGCTCCAAGTTACTCCTTTATAAAATCGGCAAACAACAACACAATAGCAAATTACCGTACATGACAAGCACAATAATTAGGATAAAGACCAGTACCAACCTGTGTGAGGTAGCATATCAATTACTATTTTCTTTGACTGGAAGCCGAGATAAGCGAAGTGACTGACAGCAAAGGAAGAAAGCAAGCCAAGATTAGCGACTGACAGGAAAGGACGACAGCTGTCGAGGCAATGAAGCACCCAAAGTTTTTGTGCAGTTCCACCAAAATCGAGCAGCCTTGTTGGCACATATATTGAGAGAGTGAGATTACTGTAATAGTGGGACTAGTTGATGAAACATACACTAACAAATAGAAGCACCCTCCTTATCTTAATGGGTAAAGTTAGCAACATAGTAGTCTTGCTTAAAGAGAGGTATTAGTTTATTTAATCAGTGCCAATTAGCTCAACACTCAAAGCATTGCCATTTATCATAGGTTGCAAAACTTTAACGTGCAAAGATAAAGGAGTTTCTCATGACAGTAGCACAATACAAATAGAGATGTCATCAAACTAATATGGATGAAGGCCTTAGGCCCGTACCAACCTGAGAAAAAAAGCTTATTCATGTAGTCCCATAAGAGATGATAGAGCACTCACTGGAATCACTAAATAGTATATATTTTTGTGCACTTCAAATGTATGGTTGAAATCACTCTTGTTTACCAGTGCTAAGATTATATCGAAAGATTATCAAGAACTTCCAGCAGAGTTAAAGCACTGGCTGGGATATGTTAGAGATATGCCCTAGAGGCAATCATGTGTGATGATATTTCCTATGTGTTTATGAATAAAGATAGTCCTTGGACATTATCAATGATGTGTATCAGCAAGTACGTGACTTGTTTGTGGGACTATGCATTGTATGATGACTGTCCTAAAAGGTCCCTAGTCGAAAGGGCTGTGTGGACGCGCAGCCGACTAGACTAGCATATGACACGGTCGATGGCTTGGTTTCACTAGCCATGGAGCATTGGATGCTAACCGGATAATTTGGACTTGGAAAGGTCTGGTCGGATTCGACATAGTCGGATCCGAGTCGAGATAAGGTCCGAGTCGGACAGACCAAACTATGAGACGCAACGATATGTCATCTGTGAGTCTCTAGTATAACATACGTTCTATGTCCTAAGACCTGAGCTGACGCATGTACTTAGGATGGTGACAGACTTGCTTTGGGCCGACCAAACGCTACTCCGTGACTGGGTAGTTACAAAGGTAGGTTTCGGGTTTGTCTAGTCCCATGCTGCGAGACATGGTCGAGCAAGATGGGATTTGCCCCTCCGATAAGGAGAGATATACTCTGGGCCCCTCGTGTGATCCGACAAGGATAAGCATGGCCATGCAACAAGGATTATGAGATAATCCGGTTTGTGGTCGGTATCACTGGAACGAGAAAGAGGTCGGGATAGCACAAGGATGACAGTCTCGCCTTGAGACCGACAACATATATCGTGCGGCAAAGGGAACCGAAGTGTGACACGTTGTACAGGTTCGCCTAACCAGCTTCATAGTCTGCTTGGTGGTCGGCACGCCTTGCTAGAGGCCGCTACCAACCGTGCAGGTCGGAGGTAATCCAAACTGTGACCAAGCCAACTTGAACCTAAGGGGTCGCACGCTTAAGGGAAGGAACCTACGAGGTCGGTTCGTAGGACACTGGTCGGATGTGATCCGAACTGGACTAGGAATGTGACCGAGTATACATTGGGATTTAGGGTCCGTGCGAGGCCCAAGTGTTGAGCCTGTGATGGACGCCTATATAAGGTGCAGGTGCGGCACACTCACGCGGTTGATCGCTTCGGCGTTGCGACTAGGGTTTGCATGTGTTGTGAATAGCCAACTCCACTCACCGCCGACTGTGTGATCGGAACTAGCAGTCCGCCACACGGTGTTCCTCCTGCACGCACGGATACCGTTAGAGGCGGTGCACTTGCGCCGCTCCAGCGAACTTGTACGTGGGATCGAACGCCCGACTATTCGAGGGAGATCGGACGAGGAGGAGACGATCCACGCGGACGCGCTGCCCCAACTCTTCTTCCGCTGCACGGCACTGCGCGTCTAGTGGTAACGAACTGTGATCCATATCCCATAGCATGTTCTTGGTTGTTCTACGTGTAGGAAAATTTTAATTTGCAGTTGACGCACCCTACCGTAGATCCCAACAGGATACAGTTCATTGTATTGTCTTGTGTAGTTCCACTAAAATGTATGATTGGCACAACATGATCCATATTTGCACAAGTAGGAACAAGGTGAAACCTTCATTAGCTTAGTGAGAAAGGATAGGAAGACATTAGCATATTACTCTAACAGTAGCATCAAATTCATGATGGACAATATGCAAAACATTGCCTCATTGAACTAATGGCAATAAATTGACATGCAAAACAATAGCACTATTATGTCATGACACTAACAATATTCCCTCCCTGCTCCACCATATGATTCACCTCCATAGACTAACATACAAACGTAAAAGATTCAGCATAGGGTCCTACTAAAGATTTGTTTAACTCTGACAGGAAAATTAGGCAGCAATAAATTAGTTGTACTTAAGTACTCCTAATTAATTAAGTGAGACAACAGAAGTGGAAGGGCTCCCTGGAGGATCGTCTCACATGTAAGGTAGTCATTGCCGGAGCCCTTGAATCGCCTCGACTGAGGCCTCTGGCTTCAGCAAGATCGCCTTGGCACTGTTTATTCTTCTTCTTCTTCCTCTTCATGCTCTGTTTCTCTTTCTCCTCACCAGTTGGTGAAACCAAGTACATGATTGGCCTTCTATTTCAGAATTGGTTTTGTCAGTGAGGGAGTACAAGTGTACTAGTAAAAAATAACAATATTTTCTCATGGCAGTCGAAAAATAGAGATGAACACATGCATTAAATATCATTCTTACCTAAAGGAAGGTTATGGCGCCAATATGGATGGTGAGGATTGGTACACAGATCTCCCTTTGTGCAGTTCCACCGAAATGAACCAACTGTTCCATTCTGACATTCTAGTTAAACAACACAAAAGTCACTTCTTTTAAGAAGAGTTTTGTGCAGTGCACCAAAAGGTCACAACAGCAATCAGGTGAATTGGATATCCCTGTTTGCACAAAAAGCTACAGAGGAAATAGTCAAAGTCTCAAACAATTACAGGAAAAAACTTTTGGCTAAACTTGTCATGGCTTATAACAGTGGCATGGCTTCATTTTTACAAAGGACATTAGATTAAGAACAGCTAAATATTTGGTATAAGGGCATGGAACAGTGGGTGCACCAGCAGTCCAGCACCATACGTAAACAGGGGCATAAAGTGGTGATTCATACTTTGTTGCCTCGAGAAACAAACATCCAAGAAACATATCTGGGTTGGTCCCATTTTTGTTCACTCTAGCCACCTACTCCTATGTGTGGATAGCAAATCTAGTCTTGGTCATACCACTGTGTACAGTGTTACCCCTATATTTCCCTTTTCGACCAAGAGACCGGTTGGATGACCAGTCTGTACTACTTTCACCCTCTTTCCTTCCTGTTTGTACCAAGTCCGATGTACATACTAAATTCCCCTACCCCCACTTTATTTCTTGTTTGAACCAAGTACTCCCTCTGTACGGAATTACTTGTCATCAAAATGGATGTGTCTAGAACTAAAATACATCTAGATACATCCATTTCAATGACAAGTATTTCCGGATGGAGGGAGTACAAGATTCGACTCCATGAAGTAGCATTACCTCTAATAATAGAAAAAAAGGTGACGTTGGACCATCCGATCGATAGGGGCTGAGAGGTAGAAAATGATGCGCATGCAGTGACGTAGCGAGCTGGGGAAGTAGAGCTAAGGCGGTTTCGAATGAAGATATACCTGAAGGTCGTCGGGATGTGGATAGGTGGGCGGCGGGAGGCCGGATCCGCCCACAGGCAACGACGAAGGGATCGGAGGACCTCCCGCCCCGGCGCTTGGCCAGAGATAACAGTGTGGCCGGCAGTGGGTCTCCTCCCTCGCTGTCGATGACGGCCTAAATGCTGCCCCTCCCCCCTTCACCGACGGAGGGGGATACATCCGGATCTGTAACCAGCAGTGAGGATAGAAAGACAGTGTTTTTTGAAGGGAGAAATACAGTGTTACCACCCCTATCTTGTTTAGATCTGGAGAGGATGAGAGTGTGTGGATAGAGCAACCCTAGCAAGCAAGCGCGGAGGCTCCGGCCGATATATATGTAGTGGGGTAGTTTTCCTTTTTCACTCCACCAAAACAATCGTTTAAAATTGTGTACTACGTGCCAGGTCGCAGTTTTTTTAGTTGTTGATTGTTTTTTGAGATAGCTACCCACTTGTTCCAAGTGGTGTTACGGTGTGCCAGGTTGCACTTTGTATCGTTCAAGTCTGGTACAAGTCCCTCCATTAAATTAACAACCACCCCCTCGTAAAAATTGTGAACAAGCCCACGGCTAAAATTAGCAGAAACGTGGGTTACCCCAACATGCATTATTGTTTATATTTTCTACTCCCTCGGTTCCTAAAAATAAGTATTTTTTATTAGCCACACCTAAGACAAGAATTTTTTTATTAGCAGTGAACCCCACATGTCATAGACACAAAAATTGTGGCAAGATTCCCTTAGGCAAGCCAAAGTGTGTCTAACAATTTGAGCAACTCAAGTTAGGAAAGTGTGGCAAGTGTGGAAAAAATAATGTGGCAACATAAGAAAAACATAGTCACAATCCAAATAGCCCCTTAATTTTTTGTGACATCGATGAAAATTTGGTTAGTTAAATTTTAGTCAAAATTTGGCAAGGTGCATCAAATCAACACATGCAAGTATCAAAAGGAAAGTCACGACATGCATGCATGCGTTGTACTCCCTCCGTTTCCAAATATAAGTCTTTTTTAGAGATTGCAACAAGTGACTACATACGAAGCAGAATATGTCTACATACATCCGTATGTTGTAGTCCATTTGAAATGTGTAAAAAGACTTATATAGAGTGCAGTGCTTTGATGTGTCGCATCAAATCGTACAAGACCGAGAAGTTTGATTACTACAAGGCCCTCTCCCTCGCGGACTGAGCTCCGGTGCCTTAACTGCACCTGCCTTTGGCTGCATGATAGGTGGGCCAACCACCTGTTGGGCCCACCTGTCATAGACGCAAAGGCAGGAGCAGTATAAGTCAATGAAGCTCCATCCCTCACTCGCGCATGAGTGTGGTGGCTGGCAGGACTAGTAGAAGCTTTCGATACACGCTATCCCTCCCGCACGAGGTGGACGGACATGCAGCAGTGGATTCGATATTGTAGAAGTATGAGTAACATCATTGTTTGTCTTCTCGAGGAGGCGAAGAGCCAAGCGGAACTCGAACGTGGCAATTGCGAACGCTTGCGTGGTGCGGTGCCTTGGAGCATGCATATAGTAGCCAGGCTCTTGCATGACACAAAATTGCTATTTGAGCCCACTATTGTACTAGTACTAGTACTTGCTACTCCCTCCATCTAGGTGAGTAAGTCATTGAATTTGTAGCTAATGTTCCCTCATTGAATTGTTTTACAATTAAACTCCATCATCCATTGGTTGATAGTCGTTCTGCATAGGTCCACGCGCTTAGCATCGTTTCCTCCTGGGGTCACCAATGTTTATTTGCTAATTAATAGCATTGCATGCAATGAACTACCACTTCATGTTGTGTTTGGTAGTCTCAAGTCATTAAAATCATGCACACCTCTCATCTCTTATTGGTTGATATGTCAAGAAACAAGAAACAAGGATAGAAGTTAATGCACCACGCCAAAGTGTTTTGGGATTATTTGGTTTTTGTAAGATGACTTACACACCTAGACGGAGGGAGTAGTATAGCCATGTAAACCGGAAAGGAGTATTTGCCTTTCTAGAGATTTCAACAAGTGACTAGATTACACCGCGTGTAGTACTCCCTCCCTCCCGGTTTATAGCAGCGCTGCTACATGGACGACAGTTCTACAGCCGACACCTGCAAGATCTTACTTGGCAGCATCAAAAGCAAGCATGCATGCAGGAACCACTGTTAGGGAGGGATGCATCATTCGTAGATCGTGCGTGTAGTGTCGTGTGTAAAGCAATTTTAGGTTTATAGGGCTCAAATCTCAAATCTCATGAACCAAGGCATTTTGCGATTGGAGGAATGTATCTCATACTTTACAAAACTACCCTAATTAAACTCGTGCATTAATTATGTAGTTCTCTCGTTTTCCTCTCCGCCTTGGTCGCGGTGCACAATATGAGCACTTCTATATGACTAGCTGCTCTATCTATGCAGGACATCAAAACATCCGGGCCCGCGTGCCATCCACCAAATCACAGCGAGGTGCTACAGTCGAGACTCACCTGTCACCCCGGTGTGGCCATCATGACCCGTCATATCACAAAACCCACACCTTTACCAGCAGTGGTAATGTGGCCTCCAAGTTGGACTAGGCGAAGCAACCATCATTTCACTGGAACGCTCGTTGAAGCCCTTTCTCCCCTTTCTTGAAGAAAACCTCACTCCAGGCTACTCACTTCTGCCATTTTTCTTCTGTAACGACGAAGGAAAGGTGGGAGAATCAGTTATGCTGCTATATTTTCATTCCAAGAATCTTCTTTTTGCGAAGCACCGACCGATTCTCACAGCCTATTCTTTTCACGTTTTCATTACGATTGTGGTTTCCTTTCGATTGCTTTTTGTTTGTTAGTTCATTGATGGATCCTGGAGCACTAGGCAAAGAGTTACCGGCGGAGAACCCACTGGAGACAGCGATCTCCAGGAAGCGAGCACCGACCAACGATTTTACCATGTTGGCGGGCCAAGCCATGGAGACCAAGAACTCCAAGAAACAAGCACTGGCCAAAGAGTTGACGACGTTGGCGGACGAACTCCTCAAAGAAAGTTGGAAGAACTGCAAGGGCCCCACCATGGCTACCCCAGAAACTCTGATGGCCACCTATGCGAGGCTCAAGGACGAGTTTGAGGAGATAGTCACCGTTGAGAAGCAGTATTCCCCTGGCAAGGTGATGGCCCCCATCAAGGACGAGGAGATGGGCCACGGAGGGATGAGATCCCTCGATGAGCTGCACAAGGTAAAAAATAATGGTTTATTACCAAAGTTGTGGTTTTTTATTATTTGCAATGTGCTTGCTAATATGTTAGGGTTGTGCAGGTGCCGGTGTACGTCCTTAATGATTCTAATGTCACGGCCCATCCTGTGGACAACGCCCCATAGATTGTTTTCGATGTCGCGGTCCGTCCTGTTGGCATCGCCCCAGAGATCGATTCCGATGCCGCTGTCCATCCCATGGACATCGCCCCAGAGATCGATTCCGTTGCCGCGGTCAGTCCTGTGGACATCGCCCCAGAGATCGATTCCCATGCCGCTGTCCGTGCTGTGGTCATTGCCCGAGAGATCGATGACAAGAAATAGTTGGTCGGGCTAATCCTACAGGGTAGTTGAAGAAAATATGCCCTAGAGGCAATAATAAAGTTATTATTTATTTCCTTATTTCATGATAAATGCTTATTATTCATGCTAGAATTGTATTAACCGGAAACATAATACATGTGTGAATACATAAACAAACATAGTGTCACTAGTATGCCTCTACTTGACTAGCTCATTAATCAAAGATGGTTATGTTTCCTAACCATAGACATGTGTTGTCATTTGATTAATGGGATCACATCATTAGGAGAATGATGTGATTGACATGACCCATTTCGTTAGCCTAGCACTTGATCGTTTAGTATGATGCTATTACTTTCTTCATGACTTATACATGTTCCTGTAACTATGAGATTATGCAACTCCCGTTTACCGGAGGAACACTTTGGGTGCTACCAAACGTCACAACGTAACTGGGTGATTATAAAGGAGTATTACATATGTCTCCAAAGGTACATGTTGGGTTGGCGTATTTCGAGATTAGATTTTGTCACTCCGATTGTCGGAGAGGTATCTCTGGGCCCTCTCGGTAATGCACATCACTATAAACCTTGCAAGCAATGTAGCTAATGAGTTAGTTACGGAATGATGCATTACGTAAACGAGTAAAGAGACTTGCCGGTAACGAGATTGAACTAGGTATTGGATACCTACGATCGAATCTCGGGCAAGTAACATACCGATGACAAAGGGAACAACGTATATTGTTATGCGGTTTGACCGATAAAGATCTTCGTAGAATATGTAGGAACCAATATGGGCATCCAGGTTCTGCTATTGGTTATTGACCGAGAATAGTTCTAGGTCATGTCTACATAGTTCTCGAACCCGTAGGGTCCGCACGCTTAAGGTTTCGATGACAGTTTTATTATGAGTTTATGAGTTTTGATGTACCGAAGGAGTTCGGAGTCCCGGATGAGATCGGGGACATGACGAGGAGTCTCGAAATGTTCAAGACGTAAAGATTGATATATTGGACGACTATATTCGGAGTTCGGAAAGGTTCTGAGTGATTCGGGTATTTTTCGGAGTACCGGAGAGTTACGGGAATTCGCCGGGGAGTATATGGGCCTTATTGGGCCATACGGGAATAGAGGAGAGAGGCCAAAAGGAAGGAGGCCTGCGCCACCCTCTGGTCCGAATTGGACAAGGGGCGCAGCCCCCTTTTCCTTCTTCCTCTCCCCCTCTTTCCCCTTCTCCTACTCCAACAAGGAAGGAGGGAGTCCTACTCCCGGTGGGAGTAGGACTCCCCTTGGCGCGCCTCCTCCTAGGCCGGCCGCCCCCTCCCCCCTTGCTCCTTTATATACGGGGGCAGGGGGGCACCACCCCATGACACACAAGTTGATCTACGGATCGTTCCTTAGCCGTGTGCGGTGCCCCCCTCCACCATATCCACCTCGGTCATATCGTCGCGGAGTTTAGGCGAAGCCCTGCGCCGGTAGAACATCATCATCGTCACCACACTGTCATGCTGACGGAACTCATCCCCGAAGCTTTGCTGAATCGGAGCCCGGGGATCGTCATCGAGCTGAACGTGTGCTGAACTCGGAGGTGTTGTACGTTCGATACTTGGATCGGTCGGATCGTGAAGACGTATGACTACATCAACCGTGTTGTCATAACGCTTCTGCTTACGGTCTACGAGGTTACGTGGACAATACTCTCCCCTCTCGTTGCTATGCATCACCATGATCTTGCGTGTGCGTAGGAAATTTTTGAAATTACTATGTTCCCCAACAGTGGCATCCGAGCCTAGGTTTTGTGCGTTGATGTTATATGCACGAGTAGAACACAAGTGAGTTGTGGGCGATACAAGTCATACTGCTTACCAGCATGTCATACTTTGGTTCGGCGGTATTGTTGGATGAAGCGGCCCGGACCGACATTACGCGTACGCTTAGGCGAGACTGGTTTTACCGCCGTGCTTTGCACACAGGTGACTAGCGGGTGTCTGTTTCTCCAACTTTAGTTGAACCGAGTGTGGCTACGCCCGGTCCTTGCGAAGGTTAAAACAACAGTAACTTGACGAACTATCGTTGTGGTTTGGATGCGTAGGTAAGTACGGTTCTTGCTCAGCCCGTAGCAGCCACGTAAAACTTACAAAAACAAAGTAGAGGACGTCTAACTTGTTTTTGCAGGGCATGTTGTGATGTGATATGGTGAAGACGTGATGAGATATAAGTTGTTGTATGAGATGATCATGTTTTGTTGAAGTTATCGGCAACTGGCAGAAGCCCTATAGATGTCTCTTTGTTGCATAAGATGCAAGTGCCAAATAATTGCTTTACTTTATCTCTATGCGATAGCAATAGTTGCAAGAGCAATAGTTGGCGAGACGACCATGTGACGACACATTGATATAGATCAAGATGATGAAGATCATGGTGTCGTGCCGGTGACGATAGAGATCATGACAGTACTTTGGAGATGGAGATCAAAGGCGCAAGATGATCATGGCCATATCATGTAACATATTTTGATTGCATATGATGTTTATCTGTTATACATCTTATTCTGTTCTGTTTGACGGTAGCATTTTAAGATGATCTCTCACTAATTATCAAGAAGTGTTCTCCCTGAGTATGCACCATTGCGAAAGTTCTTCGTGCTGAGACACCACGTGATGATCGGGTGTGATAGGCTCTACGTTCAAATACAACGGGTGCAAAACAGTTGCACACGCGGAATACTCGGGTTAAACTTGACGAGCCTAGCATATACAGATATGGCCTCGGAACACGGAGACCGAAAGGTCGAGCGTTAATCATATAGTAGATATGATCAACATAGTGATGTTCACCATTGAAAACAACTCCATCTCACGTGATGATCGGACATGGTTTAGTTGATTTGGATCACGTGATCACTTAGATGACTAGAGAGATGTTTGTCTAAGTGGGAGTTCTTAATTAATATGATTAATTGAACTTAAATTTATCATGAACTTAGTCCTGGTTGTATTTTGCAAATTATGTTGTAGATCAATAGCTCGCGTTGTTGCTTTCATATGTTTATTTTGATATGTTCCTAGAGAAAATTGTGTTGAAAAATGTTAGTAGCAATGATGCGGATTGGATCCGTGATCTGAGGTTTATCCTCATTGCTGCACAGAAGAATTATGTCCTTAATACACCGCTAGGTGACAGACCTATTGCAGGAGCAGATGCAGACGTTATGAACGTCTAGCTAGCTCAATATGATAACTACTTGATAGTTTAGTGCACCATGCTTAACGGCTTAGAATCGGGACTTCAAAGACGTTTTGAACGTCATGGACCATATAAGATGTTCCAGGTATTGAAGTTAATATTTCAAGCAAATACCCGAGTTGAGAGATATGAAGTCTCCAACAAGTTCTATAGCTAAAAGATGGAGGACAATCGCTCAACTAGTGAGCATGTGCTCAGATTGTCTGGGTACTTCAATCACTTGAATCAAGTGGGAGTTAATCTTCTAGATAAGATAGTGATTGAAAGAATTCTCTAGTCACCATCACTAAGTTACTAGAAGTTCGTGATGAACTATAGTATGCAAGGGATGACGAAAATGATTCCCGAGCTCTTCGTGATGTTGAAATCGACGAAGGTAGAAATCAAGAAAGAGCATCAAATGTTGATGATTGACAAGACCACTAGTTTCAAGAAAAGGGCAAAGGGAAAGAAAGGGAAACTTCAAGTAGAATGGCAAACAAGTTGTCACTCCCGTGAAGAAGACCAAAGCTGGACAAAAGCCTGAAACTGAGTGCTTACACTGCAAAGGAAATAGTCACTGGAAGCGAAAATGCCCTAAATATTTGGTGGATAAGAAGGATGGCAAAGTGAACAAGGGTGTATTTGATATACAGGTTATTGATAGTTGCCTTACTAGTGTTTATAGTAACCCCTGAGTATTTGATACTTGTTCGGTTGCTAAGATTAGTAACTCGAAACAGGAGTTAAAGAATAAACAGAGACTAGTTGAAGGGGAAGTGACGATGAGTGTTGGAAGTAGTTCCAAGATTGATATGATCATCATCGCACACTCCCTATATTTTCAAGATTAGTGTTAAACCTAAATAAATGTTATTTAGCGTTTGCATTGAGCATGAATATGATTTGATCATGTTTATTGCGATACAGTTATTCATTTGAAGTTAAAGAATAATTGTTATTCTGTTTACATGAATAAGACCTTCGATGGTTATACACCCAATGAAAATAGTTTGTTGGATCTCGATCATAGTGATACACATATTCATAATATTGATGCCAAAAGATGCAAAGTTAATAATAATAGTGCGACTTATTTGTGGCACTGCCATTTGCGTCATATCGGTGTAAAGCGCATGAAGAAACTCCATAAAGATTGATTTTTGGAATCACTTGGTTATGAATCATTTGATGCTTGCGAACCATGCATTTTGGGCAAGATGACTAAAACTCCGTTCTCCGGAACAATGGAACAAGCTACTGACTTATTGGAAATAATACATACCGATGTATGCGATCCAATGAGTGTTGATGCTCGTGGCAAGTATCGTTATTTTCTGACCTTCACAAGATGATTTGAGCAGATATGGGTATATCTACTTGATGAAACATAAGTCTGAAATAGTTGAAAGGATTCAAAGAATTTCAGAGTGAAGTGGAGAATCATCTTAACAAGAAAATAAAGTTTCTGTGATTTGATCGCGGAGACAAATATTTGAGTTACGAATTTGGTCTTCAATTAAAACAATGTGGAATAGTTTCACAAACTCACGCCACCTGGAACACCACAATGTAATGGTGTGTCCGAACGTCGTAATCGTACTTTACTAGATATGGTGCGATCTATGATATCTCTTATCAGTTTACCACTATCATTTTGGGGTTATGCATTAGAGACAGTTGCATTCACGTTTAATAGGGCACCATCTAAATCCATTGAGACGACACCGTATGAACTATGGTTTTGCAGTAAACCCAAGTTGTCGTTTCTTAAAGTTTGGGGCTACGATGCTTATGTGAAAAAGTTTCATCCTGATAAGCTCAAACCCAAATCGAAGAAGTGCATCTTCATAGAATACCCAAAGGAAACTGTTGGGTACACCTTCTATCACAGATCCGAAGGCAAGATATTCGTTGCTAAAATGGATCCTTTCTAGAGAAGGAGTTTCTCTCGAAAGAAGTGAGTGGGAGGAAAGTAGAGCTTGATAATGTAATTGTACCTTCTCCAGAATTGGAAAATAGTTCATCACGGAAAACAGTTCCAGTGATTCCTACACCAATTAGTGAGGAAACTAATGATGATGATCATGAAACTTCTGATCAAGTTACTACAGAACCTCGTAGGTCTTCCAGAGTACGGTCCGCACCAGAGTGGTACGGTAATCCTATTCTGGAAGTCATGTTACTTGACCATGACGAACCTACGAACTATGAGGAAGCGATGATGAGCCCAGATTCCGCAAAATGGCTAGAGGCCATGAAATCTAAGATGGGACCCATGTATGAAAACAAAGTATGGACTTTGGTTGACTTGCCCGATGATCGGCAAGCCATTGAGAATAAATGGATCTTTAAGAAGAAGACTGACGCTGATGGTAATGTAACTATCTATAAAGCTCGACTTGTTGCAAAAAGGTTTTCGACAAGTTCAAGGGGTTGACTATGATGAGACTTTCTCACCCGTAGCGATGCTTAAGTCTGTCCGAATCATGTTAGCAATTGCTGCATTTTATGATTATGAAATTTGGCAAATCGATGTCAAAACTGCATTCTTGAATGGATTTCTGGAAGAAGAGTTGTATATGATGCAACCAGAAGGTTTTGTTGATCCAAAAGGTGCTAACAAAGTGTGCAAACTCCAGCGATCCATTTATGGACTGGTGCAAGCATCTCGGAGTTGGAATAAACGCTTTGATAGTGTGATCAAAGCATATGGTTTTATACAGACTTTTGGAGAAGTCTGTATTTACAAGAAAGTGAGTGGGAGCTCTGTAGCATTTTTGATACTATATGTAGATGACATATTGTTGATCGGAAATGATATAGAATTTCTGGATAGCATAAAGGGATACTTGAATAAAAGTTTTTCAATGAAAGATCTTGGTGAAGCTGCTTATACATTGAGCGTCAAGATCTATATAGATAGATCAAGACACTTGATAAGATTTTTCAATGAGTACATACCTTGATAAATTTTTGAAATAGTTCAAAATAGAACAGTCAGAGAAGGAGTTCTTGCCTGTGATGCAAAGGTGTGAAGTTGAGTAAGACTCAAGACCCGACCATGGCAGAAAATAGAAAGAGAATGAAAAGTCATTCCCTATGCGTAAGTCATAGGTTCTATAAAGTATGCTATGCTATGTGCCAGACCTATTGTATACCTTGCTCTATATTTGACAAGGGAGTACAATAGTGATCTAAGAGTAGATCACTGGACATTGGTCAAGAATATCCTTAGTGAGGACTAAGGAAATATTTCTCGATTATGGAGGTGATAAAAGAGCCCGTCGTAAAGAGTTACATCTGTGCAAGCTTTTACACCGCTACAGATGACTCTAAGTCTCAATCTGGATACATATTGAAAGTGGGAGCAATTAGCTAGAGTAGCTCCGTGCAGAGCATTGTAGACATAGAATATTTGCAAAATACATACGGCTCTGAATGTGACAGACCCGTTGACTAAGATTCTCTCACGAGCAAAACATGATCACACCTTAGTACTCTTTGGGTGTTAATCACATAAGCGATGTGAACTAGATTATTGACTCTAGTAAACCCTTTGGGTGTTGGTCACATGACGATGTGAACTATGGGTGTTAATCATATACAGATATGAATATTGATGTTAAATCACATGGCGATGTGAACTAGATTATTGACTCTAGTGCAAGTGGGAGACTGAAGGAAATATGCCCTAGAGGCAATAATAAAGTTATTATTTATTTCCTTATTTCATGATAAATGTTTATTATTCATGCTAGAATTGTATTAACCGGAAACATAATACATGTGTGAATACATAGACAAACATAGTGTCACTAGTATGCCTCTACTTGACTAGCTCATTAATCAAAGATGGTTATGTTTCCTAACCATAGACATGTGTTGTCATTTGATTAATGGGATCACATCATTAGGAGAATGATGTGATTGACATGACCCATTTCGTTAGCCTAGCACTTGATCGTTTAGTATGATGCTATTGCTTTCTTCATGACTTATACATGTTCCTGTAACTATGAGATTATGCAACTCCCGTGTATCGGAGGAACACTTTGGGTGCTACCAAATGTCACAACGTAACTGGGTGATTATAAAGGAGTACTACAGGTGTCTCCCAAGGTACATGTTGGGTTGGCGTATTTCGAGATTAGGTTTTGTCACTCCGATTGTCGGAGAGGTATCTCTGGGCCCTCTCGGTAATGCACATCACTATAAGCCTTGCAAGAAATGTAGCTAATGAGTTAGTTACGGAATGATGCATTATGTAAACGAGTAAAGAGACTTGCCGGTAACGAGATTGAACTAGGTATTGGATACCTACGATCGAATCTCGGGCAGGTAACATACCGATGACAAAGGGAACAACGTATATTGTTATGCGGTTTAACCGATAAAGATCTTCGTAGAATATGTAGGAACCAATATGGTCATCCAGGTTCCGCTATTGGTTATTGACCGAGAATAGTTCTAGGTCATGTCTACATAGTTCTCGAACCCGTAGGGTCCGCAGGCTTAAGGTTTCGATGACAGTTTTATTATGAGTTTATGAGTTTTGATGTACCGAAGGAGTTCGGAGTCCCGGATGAGATCGGGGACATGACGAGGAGTCTCGAAATGGTCGAGACATAAAGATCGGTATATTGGACGACTATATTCGGAGTTTGGAAAGGTTCCGAGTGATTCGGGTATTTTTCGGAGTACCGGAGAGTTACGGGAATTCGCCGGGGAGTATATGGGCCTTATTGGGCCATACGGGAGTAGAGGAGAGAGGCCAAAAGGAAGGAGGCCTGCGCCCCCCCTCTGGTCCGAATTGGACAAGGGGCGCAGCCCCCTTTTCCTTCTTCCTCTCCCCCTCTTTCCCCTTCTCCTACTCCAACAAGGAAGGAGGGAGTCCTACTCCCGGTGGGAGTAGGACTCCCCTTGGCGCGCCTCCTCCTAGGCCGGCCGCGCCCTCCCCCTTGCTCCTTTATATACGGGGGCAGGGGGGCACCCCATGACACACAAGTTGATCTACGGATCGTTCCTTAGCCGTGTGCGGTGCCCCCCTCCACCATATTCCACCTTGGTCATATCGTCGCGGAGTTTAGGCGAAGCGCTGCGCCGGTAGAACATCATCATCGTCACCACGCCGTCGTGCTGACGGAACTCATCCCCGAAGCTTTGCTGGATCGGAGCCCAGGGATCGTTATCGAGCTGAACGTGTGCTGAACTTGGAGGTGTCGTACGTTCGGTACTTGGATCGGTCGGATCGTGAAGACGTACGACTACATCAACCGCGTTGTCATAACGCTTCCGCTTACGGTCTACGAGGGTACATGGACAATACTCTCCCCTCTCTTTGCTATGCATCACCATGATCTTGCGTATGCGTAGGAAATTTTTGAAACTACTATGTTCCCCAACAGTAGTTTGCATTCCATTTGCCGAATTCGCTTACAACAACAGCTATCAATCTAGCTTGGGTAAAGCCCCTTCTGAAGTTCTCTATGGACGACGGTGTCGAACACCCCTTAACTGGTCGGAAACCGGGGAAAGACAATTCTTTGGCCCGGATATGATCCAAGAAGCAGAAGAGCAAGTTCGCATCGTTCGTGAAAAGTTGAAAACAGCCCAATCTCGTCAAAAGAGTCAATATGACCGAAAACATAAAGCTATGACGTTTGAGGTTGACGAGAAGGCTTATCTTTGGGTTACTCCTCTGAAGGGAACCCATCGTTTCGGTATCAAAGGCAAATTGGCTCCTCGTTACATTGGACCTTTTCGCATTCTCGCTAAACGAGAAGAAGTTGCCTACCAATTGGAACTACCTCCGCATCTTTCCAGAGTCCACGATGTCTTCCACGTTTCTCAACTTAGGCGTTGCTTCTCGGATCCTATCCGTGGAGTGGACCACGAAACGCTTGATCTCCAAGATAATCTCACGTATCGAGAGTACCCCGTTCGTATCCTCGGTCAAGCCGAGCGTACCACTCGACGTCATAATATCAAGTTTCTCATGGTTCAATGGTCGCACCATTCTGAGAATGAAGCAACTTGGGAAAGGGAGGATCGTCTTCGACTCGAGTATCCCGCCTTCTTCCCGGAGGTACCCAAATCTCGGGACGAGATTCTTTTGGGTGGGGGTGAGTTGTCACACCCTAGCTAGTTCATGCATTAGAGTGTTGCATCATGTTTATTCTTTCAACAAAAACCTGAAATGGGGATGACAGAACCCCCAGCCCCCTCTGAAACCAACTACGGTTTACTAAAAACTTTTTCAATGAACCTGAAATGCCCTTCTAAAATGTCCATCATTTTTTGTCCTGGTTCAGAACCTCTGCCAAGAGTGATGCACAATTTCCTAGGTCATCTTAGGGTCTTTGAATTAATTGATAAGTATTTGAATTTGGGCATTTAAAATTATATGAAATATTTCAAATGCTCAAATATTCCTAAACTGAAATGTTTCATGTTGGAAGTACTACAACTTCGGACCAGGAGCAGTTTGGTGAATTTTGGAACTTTCTAGGTATTTTTAAAAATTCAACAAAGTTGCAGAAAAATAGAAAAAGGAAAATAATAGAAAGACTTACCTGGCGCCTGCTAACCGGCCCACCTGCCGGCCCAGCCTAGCTGCCGCGCCAGCGAGTTGCTTGGCTCGGCAGGCAGGCAGGCAAGGTGCTCGACGGCGAGCACCGCATGGGTGCCACGCACCTGCTCGCCGCCTCGCCGCTCCCCTCTTCACGCCACGTCGGGGATCACTCCCCCTCTCTCCCCCGAACCCCCCAGACACCCCCTCTCCTCTCCAGCTCCTCCCCCTCGCGCTCCCTAGCCATGGCCGACACCACCGCCGCCGCTCTATCGTCGTAGCCGCGTTCCCCGCCGCCCGTGCTCCATCTCGTTGTGTCCAGGAGCTCCGCCGCCGTCCACTTCGTCGAGCTAGCCGAGCCCCGCGTGCTCGTGCGGCCCGAGTCCACCGCACCGACCTTGCCCGAGTCCGCCGTCGCCGAAGATCCCCTTCAACGCCATCGCCGCCTCAGTCCGTCCCCGACCTCGCCGATGGCCTCTACGAGTGCTCTGTGAGCCTAGCTACTCCTCCTACCCTTCCTCTCTTGCCCCCGAGCCGTGTAGCCACCGCATGAAGATCACCCGCACGCACCGCCGCGGATCTCGTCGCCGACGTGCTCCCGGCCATCCTCCGGCCACCTCACGGTGTCCAACACACTCACCACGCTGCGTTGAGTCCAACCGTGCACTCCCCGCACCTCACTGCACCCCCTAGCTCAAGTTCGTCTCCAACCAAACTCCGGTCGCTGCCTAGGTCGTCGCCGGCGCCAACTCCGGCCAACCCGACCCCAACGGACTCCACCAAGAGCCGCGGCTCGTCCTCAGCTCCACCCCGATGCCCTCCGCAACCCATTTGGTGGCCGGATCGGCCAAAACCACTTCAACCGCCGCGTCGGGCTCACTGGCGGCTAAACGCCGGCACCGCTGACTTTGACTTTAACCACGGGTGGGCCCAGGTTGAGTCCGTTGAGTCACTGACAGGTGGGGCCCAGCCCTGTTAATTAACCCAGTTTAGTTTTAATTAAATTCTAACTAAACTAATCGCACTGACACCCTGGACCCACGCGTCAGGTTTGACCTGGACCGGGTCTGTTGACCTGCTGAGGTCAGCGTGACGCAATGCTGACGCAGTAATTAATTCTGGATTTATCTTTATTCAGGAAATTCCAGAAATTGTTGCAAACTTCAAAAATTCATATAAATTCAACCATAGCTCCAAATCAAACAAATTATATATGAAAAATGATCAGAAAAATCCAATCTATCCATCTATATTGTTTTCATGCATGATTAAACAAGTTAACTTGCTATTTAGTGCAAAACATGATAAAGCTCTATTTAAGATCACAAATGTGTTTGGAAATTGAATCTTTGGTTAAAAATGGTTCAAACCCATCTGGTCTTAGTTGCATTAGCCCAACACACTCATATATGCCATGTATCATGCATGCATCATATTGTTGCATATTGTTTGGTGATGTTGTGTATCGGTGTTCTCTGCGGCAGGTTCTGCCCCCGAGGAGTACCGTGATTACCCTAACGAAGAGCAATATCAGTGCACCGACCCATCAGGCAAGCAACCAACCATTTGATCATATCGATACAATCCTATGTTCTCGCTCCTGCTCTCTTATACTGCGTTAAGACAACACGATTTTAACTGCTGTGTGCTGCGGTAGTTGAACCCATTTCCTCTGCATGACCTGTCATTGCCACAGTAACTAGATGAAACCCACTAGCATGTGTAGGAGTTGATTGAGCCATGCATGTGTGTTATTCCTACCTTGCTATGCCTGCTATGCTTAGAGTGTGTCAGGTCTGGTTCATCTGGGTGATGGGATGGAGTGAAATACTCGTGTCAGTATGAGAGTAAGGTGTTGAACACGATTTGGTAAAGGTATCGATGAGAGGCCATGTAGGAGTACATGGTGGGTTGTTTCATTGAAGCCGTCCTTAAGCACTGAGATCTGTATGTGTGATTTAAGAATCAGCTACTACCATACATTGGGCCCTGAAATATGACCCCGCTCGACTTCCTATTCACGCTAGTCCTCTGTCCAGGAGTTGCAAGTAGTTTCTGGTGTTTGTAGCTTACTGGAGGCCGTGGACAGTGCTGACCGAAGGGGTGGGCTGTGATGCGGTAGGTACGTGGCCAGGTATACCGGGCACCCGTTAGGTGTCTCGGAACCCTGTTCACATCGTTTGGGGCTGTGAGCAAAACCCTGGCCGGATCTCCTCATGGGTGGAACCCGAATATGCGATAAACCTGGACTAGAGACTTGAGTGTCTAGGTAGGTCGTGGTCTACACCCACGTCGGTTTTTGCTTGAAGTCTGCCGAGCACATGTCGTGTGCAGACGCTAAGTGGTGGAAACATGTATGAAGAAGTACCCCCCTGAAGGGTTAACATAATCTATTCGAATAGCCGCGTCCGCGCTAAAGGACTGCTTGATTGCCTATACAGTTCATAGACAAGTAAATGGAAACTACTAAAAGCCTCAAGATAAGCGTGAGTGCCGAGGATGGCTCTTCCGTAGTAAGACGGAGGTGGATTCTCGGTAGTGTATTGAAGTGGTGAGTAGTGGACTCGTGTGCGCAAAACCATTTCAAGTTGGAGTCTCGTAGGATAGCTTAGCCAAGAGTTAAAGCTGGCTTGCTGCAATAACTCCACCAACCCTTCTTGATAATGTGCATGTATGTAGGATCTGATGTAAGTCTTGGTGAGTACCTTCGTACTCATGTTGCCTTAATTTATATTTTCAGAAGATGCTACAACCCCTTCCGACGGGTTCTTCGTAGACGTTGACATCGATGAGTAGACTAAGGCCTAGGTGGTGATCCTGAGCACGTGAAGGACCATGTAGTATAGCTAGGCTTACCCAAGCCTCTTTTATTTTACTAGTTGTCTGTACCCAAACAAGTTACCTTCCGCTGTCGACTTGTATGCTTGTATGACTTGAATGTGGGTCGTGTGACCCGTGCTTGTGTGTATGCTATGTATGGCTCTCTGAGCCTCTGAATAAAGTACTTGTGTGGTAGAGTCATGTTGTGATGCCTTGTTGTATTTGCACATATCGAGCATATTGTGTGTGTGATTGAAATGCTTGGTATGTGTGGGATCTGACTATCTAGTTGTTTATCTTTAGTAGCCTCTCTTACCGGGAAATGACTCCTAGTGTTTTCCACTGAGCCCTGGTAGCTTGCTACTGCTCCGGAACACTTAGGCTGGCCGGCATGTGTCCTTCGTTCCTGTGTCTGTCCCTTCGGGGAAATGTCACGCATTGAGTACCGGAGTCCTGCTAGCCCAGTGCTACAGCCCGGACCCACTTGCTGATGACCGACACGTTCGATGCTGGGTCATGGATGCCTGTCCCTGTAAGTCTGTGCCACTTTGGGTTTATGACTAGTCATGTCAGCCCGGGCTCCCTATCATATGGATGCTAGCGACACTATCATATACGTGAGCCAAAAGGTGCAAACGGTCCCGGGCAAAGGTAAGGCGACACCCGTGGGGATACCGTGCGTGAGGCCGCAAAGTGATATGAGGTGTTACAGGCTAGATCAATGTGACATTGAGTCGGGGTCCTGACAGCGTTGGCATCCGAGCCGGACTGCCTGTAGGTCCTTCAAGCCAAACTGGTCGATGTTGAGTCTAGAAATGCTTTAGTTATATGTAGGGGAATTGATTGTGGGGTGGTACGTAAGGCTCTTTTTACTTCTTTATCCCATGGCATTCTGATCTGAGTCAGTCCATTCTTCTAACGGGGGTTAAGGACTAGGATCTCTTCTCTCTATCAGGTTCACGTGTTACTAATCAGTAGTACCTTATAGGATTGATGTTTACAAGCCTAGTTCAGTCCTACCACCCTGTTATCCTGATAAGTTGGATCCAGAACCTTGATATGATGTTGTTGAGTGTCTATGCAACTCTTTGATAAATTTCTCAAACTCTTTTTGAGCATTTACAGTCGTTATGCTGCTGAAATTTTGCTAGAAATTCTAATGCCTTTGCATTATGGTTGTGCTTTCAGATGGCCACTCGCGGCCAAAATCAAGTTGTTCGCCTGACCCGATGCATTGGGGTGACCGGTCATACGGCTATGTTAGTCCAAGTGATGATCGAGATGGGTTACCATTGGTACCCCGAATACACGGTCGAAGAGCAGTATCGAGACTTTAAACAAAGCCAGTATCTTTGCACCGTCTGGATATTTCCCTCTTATCCTGGTTCTACCGAGGCCCTTCACTGTTCCTATGGGCTCGGTGTTACTATTGAGATGGCCGTGCAAGATGCGGCTTATTCTATGATGACCATCATGCGAGTCAGGACTGGCCTGCTTCGCAACACTGACTTCCGGTATATGCCGGCTTCACTTCCTGGAGAGCACGGGTATCTTCGGGCTATCTATGCTGACTCCAGCCAGGAGGACTCACTAACTCGCACCACTACTGAGTTGCTCGAGGATAAGGACCGAGAGAATCGGGCCTTGAGAATGGAGCTTTTCAACACCCGCGCTGATCATTGGGCCACCTTGACTCGGTTTGCACCAGTTGTGCAAGCTGGATGCATGGATATGAGAGATCTATATCCTGTTAGGTCTGCTCTGCCGGACATGATGGATTGGCGTGATGTGGGAGGCATCACCCCACCTCGTGGTCCCCGCAGGCCACCGTTTGTTGGTCCAAGACCTCACCCTAGCCCTTTTGGTCCACAGGCTCCTCAGGACCGTCAGTTTCCGGATGCTCACGTTGAACTTCCAGTCTATGGAGGAGACTTCTATGAGAACTACTACGGAGATGACTGAGTTAGTAGTAGTTCCATTAGTAGTGCAATAGTTGTATTTCCACCGTCCTGCGTGACTTGTGGAATATGACTTGGTGTGTAGCAATTCCGGGGGTGTAGGAAAAATAATGTATAGGAGCTTGGGATGCCCCGACGAGATGTAATCCTTCTTCACCATAGTAGTACTATGTTTGTCTTGTACTAAACCTTATATGGTGTATGACGATGGAATAAAAGAAGTAGTTTCTGTATCTACCATGTCATACGGATGATCATCTTGCATTCTGAGTTGTCCATTACATTCCACATTCTATGTCGGAATCTTATCATTTTGGACTAAACCATTGTCTTGTTTTCTTAGGATGGTCAACACCCGCAACAACCCTGCTCCCCCAGAGCAGGCCGAAGGCAGCAGAATTGGGGAAACAAACCTGCCTCACCCTCCCTCTCTGGCCGAAGTTATGCTGGAAGCCGAGAGAAACAAGCGGGAGACCAACCGTTTGTTGGAGCGTATCGAACAGAACACATCACACCATTAGAGGAATAACTTGGTGTCACTCAGTGATTTCATCAAGTTACATCCACCTACCTTCCACCACTCCGTCGAGCCTCTCGACGCCGACGACTGGCTTCGCAGTATCACTCACAAACTGCGTTTTGCACTCATAGCTGAGGCTGATAGGGTCACCTTTGCTGCATATCATCTCGAAGGCCCCGCTAGTCTCTGGTGGGAGAATTATGAAGCTATGCGCCCAGCAGGCCACGTCACTACTTGGGCTGAATTCAGCGAGGCTTTCCATGAACATCACATTCCGGAGGGTCTCATGGACCGTAAACGTGAGGAGTTCTGCAGTTTCACTCAAGGGTGACTCTCTGTTGACGCTTACAGCAGGGAGTTCGGCAACCTTGCATGCTATGCAACTGAGGAAGTTTCTACCGATGCCAAGAAGCAGGCAAGGTTCCGTAAGGGACTTAGTCCTGAGCTTCGTCGTGACCTCCGTCTGCATGAGTGCACCTCTTTTCAGAAGCTTGTGAATAAAGCCATCAATGCTGAGACGGGACAGACCGATTTCGACGCAACACACAAGCATGGCCGTGACTTGGGTTCCTCATCCGGTGCTGGACCACAGAAGCGCCGTGTATGGGAGCCTAACACTGCCCTACCACCCAGGTATACACCGAGGCCATCCTTTCAGGCGCCTCGCCCAGCTCAGCAATATGCACCAGCCAAGCCCTATGGTGGTCCAACCAACAATGCTCCCCCACGCACCAGTTCCGTGACGTGCTTCAAGTGTGGGGAATCAGGCCACTATATGCGCGAGTGTCCCCAAACCAACCCCAACCAGACAGCAAAAGTTGTTGGCCGCGGCAAGCCGACAGGAAAAGTGTTCTACGCCAAGCCGGCCACCACTGCCCGTGGCCACGTTAATTGTGTCTCTGCGGAAGAGGCTCAAGAAGATCCCAACGTCGTTCTCGGTACGCTTCTTGTAAATTGCCACCCGGCATCCGTTCTTTTTGATACTGGAGCATCTCATTCATTCATATCCGAAAACTATGCTCGCTTGCATAACACCGCATTGTGTGACATGCCTTCCACCATGGAAATTTCCACTCCCGGTTCTAGATGGCAAACCTCTAGTGTAAGCCATGGGAATGAAATTCAAGTCGACAGACTTGTTTCTCTTGCATCCTTGATAGCTCTTAAATCTTCGGATATTAACATCATCTTGGGCATGGATTAGATGTCAGCCCATCATGCCAAGATCGATTGTTTCTCTAGGACTGTCCAACTCACACACTCTTCGGGAAAGATAGTAAATGTCTTGACCCGAGTAGCTAAACGACAACTATATTCTCTTAACGCCAGTCCCTTGCCAGACCTTGAAGATGTTTCAGTAGTCCGTGATTTTCCGGATGTCTTTCCAGAAGAACTGCCAGGTATTCCACCTGACAGAGATGTCGAATTTGTGATAGACCTCATTCCAGGAACTGTCCCAATTGCCAGAAGACCCTACAAGATGGCACCTTCCGAACTAGCCGAACTTAAGAAACAACTTGATGAGTCCTTGAAAAAGGGTTTCATCCGACCTAGTTCGTCCCCATGGGCTTGCCCCGTCCTCTTCGTTAAGAAGAAGGATGGTACGGACCGGATGGTTGTAGATTATCGACCTGTCAACTTGGTCACAATTAAGAACAAGTATCCGCTCCCCAGGATCAACGACCTGTATGATCAGCTCGTTGGATCCTCAATCTTCTCTAAAATGGATTTGAGGTTGGGCTACCATCAAATCAAAATCAGGAACAGGGATATTCCTAAAACGGCCTTTGTTACTCGTTATGGCCAATGCGAGTACACCGTTATGTCCTTCGGTTTAACCAACACTCCAGCCACCTTCTCTCGGTTAATGAACTCAATCTTCATGGAGTATTTGGATAAATTCGCCGTGGTTTACCTCGATGATATACTCATCTACTCCAAGAATGAGGAAGAACATGCCGAACATCTAAGGCTAGTGTTGAAGAAACTTCGAGAGCATCGCCTTTATGCCAAACTTTCTAAATGCGAATTTTGGTTGTCAGAAGTGACCTATCTTGGACATGTAATTTCTGGTAAAGGTATTGCTGTTAACCCTGAACGAGTTCAAGCCGTCCTTAATTGGACTCCACCTGAATCGGTCAAGCAAGTTCGGAGTTTTCTGGGCTTAGCGAGCTATTGCCGTCGCTTTGTCGAGAATTTCTCCAAGGTTGATAAACCTCTAACTGAACTCCTCAAGAAAGATAAAAAGTTCAAGTGGACTCCACAATGTGAGCACAGTTTTCAAGAACTGAAAAGACGTCTAACTTCTGCTCCCGTACTGGTACCACCAGATTTCTCCAAGGACTTTGTTATCTACTGCGACACCTCGCGACAAGGACTAGGCTGTATTCTCATGCAAGATCGACACGTAATTGCTTATGCTTCACGGCAATTACACCCACATGAGGAAAACTACCCTACTCATGATCTAGAGCTTGCAGCTGTAGTCCATGCACTCAAAACTTGGCGACATTACCTTCTCGGTAATCGTTGCGAAATCTACACTGATCACCAAAGTCTGAAGTACATATTCACCCAACCGGATTTAAATCTCAGGCAAAGACGTTGGGTCGAGTTGATCACAGATTTCGACTTAGGGATAACTTACACCCCAGGAAAAGCCAATGTCATGGCTGATGCGCTAAGTCGTAAATCTTATTGCAACAACCTGATGTTGCAACAAAGCCAACCACTTATCCATGAGGAATTCCGGAAGCTTAACCTTCACATTGTTCCTCAAGGATTCCTTTCCACTTTGGTGGTGAAACCTACTCTTACGGATCAAATCATCGCTGCCCAAAAATGAGATAAAGGAATATCCCAGATCAAGGAGAACATCGCTAGCGGAGATGCTAAATGTTTCTCCACAAATGATCATGGTGTTGTATACTTTGGGAACCGTCTCGTGGTTCCCAAGAACCGACAACTACGGCAGTTGATACTTAAGGAAGCTCATGAATCTCCTCTCACCATTCATCCCGGTAGCACTAAGATGTATCAGGATCTATGCCAGAGATTCTGGTAGACTAGGATGAAGAGAGACATTGCTCAGTTTGTTGCTAGCTGCGACGTCTGCCGTCGTGTAAAAGCAGAGCATCAATAGCCTGCTGGCACCCTTCAACCCCTAGCTATTCCTGAATGGAAATGGGACAAAATTGGTATGGACTTCATCACCGGTTTTCCCAGGACCAAAAGAGGGAATAATGCTATCTTCGTCGTTATCGATTGTCTTTCCAAAGTGGCCCATTTCTTACCTGTTCGTGAGAGTATAACTGCTAGTCAGTTAGCAGACTTGTACATCTCCCGAATAGTGTCTCTCCATGGAGTTCCTTTGGAAATTAACTCGGATCGAGGAAGTCTTTTCACCTCCCGATTTTGGGAAAGTTCCAAAATGCTATGGGAACCCGCCTTTCTTTTAGCACCGCTTTTCACCCCCAATCAAGTGGTCAAGTAGAACGCGTCAACCAGATTCTGGAAGACATGCTTCGAGCCTCTGTTATCTCATTCGGTATGTAATGGGAGAAATGCCTTCCATTTGACGAATTCGCTTACAACAATAGCTATCAATCTAGCTTGGGTAAAGCCCCTTTTGAAGTTCTCTATGGACGACGGTGTCGAACACCCCTTAACTGGTCGGAAACTGGGGAAAGACAATTCTTTGGCCCGGATATGATCCAAGAAGCAGAAGAGAAAGTTCGCATCATTCGTGAAAAGTTGAAAACAGCCCAATCTCGTCAAAAGAGTCAATATGACCGAAAACATAAAGTTATGACGTTTGAGGTTGACGAGAAGGCTTATCTTCGGGTTACTCCTCTGAAGGGAACCCATCGTTTCGGTATCAAAGGCAAATTGGCTCCTCGTTACATTGGACCTTTTCGCATTCTCGCTAAATGAGGAGAAGTTGCCTACCAATTGGAACTACCTCCGCATCTTTCCAGAGTCCATGATGTCTTCCATGTTTCTCAACTTAGGCGTTGCTTCTCGGATCCTATCCGTGGAGTGGACCACGAAATGCTTGATCTCCAAGATAATCTCACGTATCGAGAGTACCCCGTTCGTATCCTCGATCAAGCCGAGCGTACCACTCGACGTCATAATATCAAGTTTCTCAAGGTTCAATGGTCGCACCATTCTGAGAATGAAGCAACTTGGGAAAGGGAGGATCGTCTTCGACTCGAGTATCCCGCCTTCTTCCCGGAGGTACGCAAATCTCGGGACGAGATTCTTTTGGGTGGGGGTGAGTTGTCACACCCTAGCTAGTTCATGCATTAGAGTGTTGCATCATGTTTATTCTTTCAACAGAAACCTGAAATGGGGATGACAGAACCCCCAGCCCCCTCTGAAACCAACTAGGGTTTACTAAAAACTTTTTCAATGAACCTGAAATGCCCTTCTAAAATGTCCATCATTTTTTGTCCTTGTTCAGAACCTCTGCCAAGAGTGATGCACAATTTCCTAGGTCATCTTAGGGTCTTTGAATTAATTGATAAGTATTTGAATTTGGGCATTTAAAATTATATGAAATATTTCAAATGCTCAAATATTCCTAAACTGAAATGTTTCATGTTGGAAATATTCCAACTTCGGACCAGGAGCAGTTTGGTGAATTTTGGAACTTTCTAGGTATTTTTAAAAATTCAACAAAGTTGCAGAAAAATAGAAAAAGGAAAATAACAGAAAGACTTACCTGGCGCCTGCTAACCGGCCCACCTGCCGGCCCAGCCCAGCTGCCGCGCCAGCGAGCTGCTTGGCTCGGCAGACAGGCAGGCAAGGTGCTCGACGGCGAGCACCGCATGGGTGCCACGCACTTGCTCGCCGCCTCGCCGCTCCCCTCTTCACGGCACGTCGGGGATCACTCCCCCTCTCTCCCCCGAACACCCTAGACACCCCCTCTCCTCTCCAGCTCCTCCCCTCGCGCTCCCTAGCCATGGCCGACGCCACCGCCGCCGCTCCATCGTCGTAGCCGCGTTCCCCTCCGCCCGTGCTCCGTCTCGTTGTGTCTAGGAGCTCCGCCGCCGTCCACTTCGTTGAGCTAGCCGAGCCTCGCGTGCTCGTGCGGCCCGAGTCCACCGCACCGACCTCGCCCGAGTCCGCCGTCGCCGGAGATCCCCTTCAACGCCATCGCCGCCTCAGTCCGTCCCCGACCTCGCCGGTGGCCTCTACGAGTGCTCTGTGAGCCGAGCTACTCCTCCTACCCTTCCTCTCTTGCCCCCGATCCATGTAGCCACCGCACGAAGATCACCCGCACGCACCGCCGCGGATCTCGTCGCCGACGTGCTCCCGGCCATCCTCCGGCCACCTCACGGTGTCCAACGCACTCACCACGCTGCGTTGAGTCCAACCGTGCACTCCCCGCACCTCACTGCACCCCTAGCTCGAGTTCGTCCCCAACCGTACTCCGGTCGCCGCCTAGGTCGTCGTCGGCGCCAACTCCGGCCACCCCGACCCCAACGGACTCCACCAAGAGCTGCGGCTCGTCCTCAGCTCCACCCCGATGCCCTTCGCAACCCATTTGGTGGCCGGAACGGCCAAAACCACTTCCGCCGCGCGTCGGGCTCGCCGGCGGCTAAACACCGGCACCGCTGACTTTGACTTTGACCACGGGTGGGCCCAGGTTGACTCCGTTGAGTCACTGACAGGTGGGGCCCAGCCCTGTTAATTAACCCAGTTTAGTTTTAATTAAATTCTAACTAAACTAATCGCACTGACACCCTGGACCCACGCGTCAGGTTTGACCTGGACCGGGTCTGTTGACCTGCTGAGGTCAGCATGACACAATGCTGACGCAGTAATTAATTCTAGATTTATCTTTATTCAGGAAATTCCAGAAATTGTTGCAAACTTCAAAAATTCATATAAATTCAACCATAGCTCCAAATCAAACAAATTATATATGAAAAATGATCAGAAAAATCCAATCTATCCATCTGTATATTTTTCATGCATGATTAAAGAAGTTAACTTGCTGTTTAGTGCAAAACATGATAAAGCTCTATTTAAGATCACAAATGTGTTTGGAAATTGAATCTTTGGTTCAAAATGGTTCAAACCCATCTGGTCTTAGTTGCATTAGCCCAACACACTCATATATGCCATGTCTCATGCATGCATCATATTGTTGCATATTGTTTGGTGATGTTGTGTATCGGTGTTCTCTGCGGCAGGTTCTGCCCTCGAGGAGTACCGTGATTACCCTAACGAAGAGCAATATCAGTGCATCGACCCATCAGGCAAGCAACCAACCATTTGATCATATCGATACAATCCTATGTTCTCACTCCTGCTCTCTTATACTGCATTAAGACAACGTGATTTTAACTGCTGTGTGCTGTGGTAGTTGAACCCATTTCCTCTGCATGACCTGCCATTGCTACAGTAACTATATGAAACCCACTAGCATGTGTAGGAGTTGATTGAGCCATGCATGTGTGTTATTCCTACCTTGCTATGCCTGCTATGCTTAGAGTGTGTCAGGTCTGGTTCATCTGGGTGATGGGCTGGAGTGAAATACTCGTGTCAGTATGAGAGTAAGGTGTTGAACACGATTTGGTAAAGGTATCGATGAGAGGCCATGTAGGAGTACATGGTGGGTTGTTTCATTGAAGCCGTCCTTAAGCACTTAGATCTGTATGTGTGATTTAAGAATCAGCTACTACCATACATTGGGCCCTGAAATATGACCTTGCTCGACTTCCTATTCACGCTAGTCCTCTGTCCAGGAGTTGCAAGTAGTTTCTGGTGTTTGTAGCTTACTAGAGGCCGTGGACAGCGCTGACCGAAGGGGTGGGCTGTGATGCGGTAGGTACGTGGCTGGGTATACCGGGCACCTGTTAGGTGTCTCGGAACCCTGTTCACATCGTTTGGGGCTGTGAGAGAAACCCCGGCCGGATCTCCTCATGGATGGAACCCGAATAGGCGATAAACCTGGACTAGAGACTTGAGTGTCTAGGTAGGTCATGGTCTACACCCATGTTGGTTTTTGCTTGAAGTCTGCTGAGCAGATGTCGTGTGCAGACGCTAAGTGGTGGAAACATGTATGAAGAAGTACCCCCCTGAAGGGTTAACATAATCTATTCGAATAGCCGCGTCCGCGGTAAAGGACCGCTTGATTGCCTATACAGTTCATAGACAAGTAAATGGAAACTACTAAAAGCCTCAAGATAAGCGTGAGTGCCGAGGATGGCTCTTCCGTAGGAAGACGGAGGTGGATCCTCGGTAGTGTATTGAAGTGGTGAGTAGTGGACTCGTGTGCGCAAAACCATTTCAAGTTGGAGTCTCGTAGGATAGCTTAGCCAAGAGTTAAAGCTGGCTTGCTGCAATAACTCCACCAACCCTTCTTGATAATGTGCATGTATGTAGGATCTGATGTAAGTCTTGCTGAGTACCTTTGTACTCATGTTGCCTTAATTTATATTTTCAGAAGATGCTACAACCCCTTCCGACGGGTTATTCGTAGACGTTGACATCGATGAGTAGACTAAGGCCCAGGTAGTGATCCTGAGCACGTGAAGGACCATGTAGTATAGCTAGGCTTACCCAAGCCTCTTTTATTTTACTAGTTGTCTGTACCCAGACAAGTTACCTTCCGCTGTCGACTTGTATGCTTGTATGACTTGAATGTGGGTCGTGTGACCCGTGCTTGTGTGTATGCTATGTATGGCTCTCTGAGCCTCTAAATAAAGTACTTGTGTCGTAGAGTCATGTTGTGATGCCTTATTGTATTTGCACATATCGAGCATATTGTGTGTATGATTGAAATGCTTGGTATGTGTGGGATCTGACTATCTAGTTGTTTATCTTTAGTAGCCTCTCTTACCGGGAAATGTCTCCTAGTGTTTTCCACTGAGCCCTAGTAGCTTGCTACTGCTCCGGAACACTTAGGCTGTCCGGCATGTGTCCTTCTTCGTTCCTGTGTCTGTCCCTTCGGGGAAATGTCACGCATTGAGTACCGGAGTCCTGCTAGCCCAGTGCTACAACCCGGACCCACTTGTTGATGACCGACACGTTCGATGCTGGGTCATGGATGCCTGTCCCTGTAAGTCTGTGCCACTTTGGGTTTACGACTAGTCATGTCAGCCCGGGCTCCCTATCATATGGATGCTAGCGACACTATCATATACGTGAGCCAAAAGGCGCAAACGGTCCCGGGCAAAGGTAAGGCCACACCCGTGGGGATACCGTGCGTGAGGCCGCAAAGTGATATGAGGTGTTACAGGCTAGATCAATGTGACATTGAGTCGGGGTCCTGACAACCCTCTCCGAGTTATGGAAACAGATGTATCCTCACCAGCTTTTGATGTAATATATGGCATACTTAGATGTAAGTTTGAACTGTTTATCATATTAGCAGGGCTTGTTTGATGATTCTTGGTGTTAGTAGGCTAGCTACTGAGCGAGCTATAGTACTTGCAAAACACTCACCGAAGAGAAATGTTGGGGTTGATGAGCTCGTGGTACGCTTATACTTATCCATTGTCGATCGACCAATAGCCCAAGCTCCTAAAATTGCAGGCTTAGTGATCGATCGGACAATAGTCGACATGGATACATTTAGGCCTCATTTGGTTCATAGGGTAGGAAAATCATAGCAAAAGTACAAAGACGTACAACACAAAATCATATAAGTATAGAGACGTACTCCCTCTGTTCCAAAATAGATGACCTAGGCGGGCTAGTTTGGCCTAGTGGGTTTCAGTGATATGACATGGTACAGTACCGTCCAATCTTTGCGTGCGGTAGCAGTATTGCGGGTACAGTAAGTTTTCTGAAGAAGCGGAATTCAACGAAGTCATGATGGTTCCTTCGTCCGAACAAATTACAGTGGGAAATGTTGGGCCTGCGATACGACCGGGGTAGACTAGGATAATTTTGTCAGGTGGACCAGGATGGTCGACGTCCCACATGTTGGTGAATGAAAGTATTCTTTCCAATATAGAGGACGACCAATGAGTATTCATTGTTTATTTTTGATTAAAGCTATTGTCTCCACTGTTACGACAGAGGAGTGTGAAACAGGGCAGCCCGGTGAACTTGGGATGTGCACCACTCCCTCCTGGCCTCCTTCCTCATGTAATGCTACCATACTGTTGACGATAAGGTTGGCAATGAGGTTACAAATTTTTCTCACTTTCTCTCTATCTATTTCCTCTCAAATGTTTTTTACCTTTCTTTTTTAGACACAATTGTTTTTTACACCTTTTTTAGAATTGTTTTTATACCTAGGAGCACGTGTAGGGACGGGCTCTTGAAGAGCCCACTCCTTGACTTTATCAATGCCTCTCTCTTCTCCACATAAGCGGGCTTATAGCCCAGTATTTTACTGGTACTACTTGCTATTCATGCATGCGGCGGGCAGCTGGCATCTTGAGGGGCCAGGGCGGTCAGAGCGGGTTTGGGAGCGGTCCAGACTCCAGCATGGCCCACCTCACATTATCACCTTATATTTCTTGGAGTCCGTGCACGGCAAGCGGGCGATTTCTTCTCCCTCCCCTGTTTCTCTCTTCTCAGCTGACGCCCGCCGAGCGATTAGATTTTGGCTATCGACGGTTTATTCAATTGTAGTCCCACATGTCAGTGAAATTGCAAGACAGCGCGTGTCCCCCCTGGTGAGCGGCGTGCGTGCCGGACTGTCGGGGGTGCGAACCGTACGAGTCGTAAGTGTGCCGCACCTTTAGAACTTGCAAAGCGTAACATTTCCGCGCGATCGATCGATAGAAATCCAGAACAAAATGATGAGGGCGGTGCTTTCCCGCTCGTTAGGCGGGCTAGTTTGAGTGACATGACGTGCTACAGTGCCGTCTACTTGCTCCATTTTTATGTAAGCAAGAGTTTACACTCTTACGCGAGAGGAGTGCAAAACACCACGGATCTGATTTTGATCGAGGGATAACTGTTCCCTACAAAATAATGGAGCACTGTTAGAAATTATAGGATGATAGTTAGGGCATCTCCACCGCTGGCCCAGAAATTTACACCGACATATGTCCGAGGACACTGATGGATGCCATCCGATGTTGCCCGCATACCTTTCGACAACTATACGAACTAATTGGACTAAATTCGTGCAAACGAAGCAAATTTCAAATTAACCGGATGAAATTCATTCAATTTCGAAAACTTTTCCTACAAACTGGACGAAATTCATTACATATTTCGCACAAACCGTACTAAAACCTACTGTAAACCTAATCTAAATGATTGCCGGCACCTGACCACCATGTCCGGCCATGAATCCGAGAAAACCGGCCATTGCCTTTGCCTTCTCCTCATCCGCCTTGATAACGTCCTCCTCCGGAGCACAAGGTTCTAAAGATGCCGCCTCCACGTCACTGTCAAGCGGCTAATCGGCTGCAGATGTTTACCCCACCAAGCTTGGCATCGACTAAGTGGAGTAGCTGTGGCCTTCCTGGGACCAGAGCGGTAGTGACCTACCGTGTACTACTCATCCTCGCTGCTGGCTGCGACCGAACACACGTGTCGGCTTCGTGGTCGTGGCGGCGGAGGACGGCCGGGGGCGGGGGGTGTGCCGGCAATCTCCTTTGTCTTCTCCTGTGACAGTACATCGAAGAGAGCTTTGGAGCGCACCCGGAGCAGAGCCGTCGATGTCCCTCGTCTACTCCCGCGACAGTACGTCCAAGAGAGCTTCAGAGCACTAGGAGGCCATGGTTGGAGTGGTGTCGACAGAAGGAAGGGACCGAAGGAGAATAAGTGTGGGTCTTTGGCTATGGCTGGGAGCTAGGGCTCAAGTAAATATAGCAGGCGAATGGCAATGACCCGTGGCAGACGGATGGACGGCTGGCGCCGGAGTAGGTTTGTCCGGCGTGAATGCAGATGCTGCTTTAGTGACTTAACTGCAGATGCGTTGGGTTACTGACATGTGGGCCCAACGGGCATCTACACCGCATGTTAGTGACACACCAACTGCACATGCAGTTAAGTCTGGTGAATGCAGCATTGACGTTCTGGAGATACGGTGACCGTTTCAGGCGGGAAGCGCACACTAGTGATGGAAGGGGTTTCAGTAGGCCAGGGCGGTCAGACGCTGGCGTGGTGGTAAAGTGTGAACTCGTGGATGACGAGCCTTTGAAGCATATGCAACACGTATTGCCAACCGCTCTTGTCGCCAGCTAGCCTTCGACGACCACTCTTAGACACCACACAACCATGCATAACTTACGAATAATGGACGAATCGATCAGACACACACTCGTGTGCAGTGGCACTAAGATCGGTCGCTCACGATAGTACATACTCCGTACCATAGTACCTCTCTAGCTAGGTTGTTTTATAGATTGTCGTTGTGATGGACGATATACATGAGCAAGGCGTTGTGATGGACGAATACATGAGCAAGGCGCTCCGAGTATGATCGTTGGTGTTGAGCCAGGTGAATACATGCTCGTCGTTCGTGTAGGCCTCCATCAAACGTCTAAACAGTAATGTCAGGCACCGCTGGGGCGTGCAGGTGATGGGCTCGCCGTTTGCATTGCGCCATGAGCAGGACTTTGATTTAGAGGGTGACGTGCATGCATTAGCATGCTTTGACAGCATGAGCATGAGTGTCTGACGCAAAGTATTTCATTTTCATTTGGCTGGCGAGGGTGCGTTGCAGTGACGAGTCCGTGGTTTGATTCCCCACATATGCATGATTTTGGTTTTTACTCCCTCTGTCCCAAAATAAGTGTCTTAACTTTGTACTAGCTCTAGTACAAAGTTGTACTAACCTTGAGACACTTATTTTGGGACAGAGGGAGTATTTCTTTCTCCATTGACAGGTAGGCCTGTGTAGATAGATAAAGAACACGAGCTGATGAGGCACAAGCAGACTGTTTGACCAGTCAACCAGACAAATACGGAGCTATACGCTGAGTCAGTGATCGTATAATCACCATATCTCGTATACAATGATCAAAGTGAGCTATCAAGACAAGTTCGATGACCGCCAATGCATTTTACTCGGTAATAAATGACTAGGATTGAAGGGGAATCCAGATTTCCTTTGTCTTGTGTCCTTGAACTCTTAACAAACCAATGTACTGTACGGTTGTCCGTCCACTCCACCCCAGAGCTCTCACCAACCGTCGTTCATGCTACCGCGCCACACATTAACCGGTAAGGCAGCAATGGCATCCCGCCGTGCCGAGTCCTCGCCGCCCATGATCGCACACAAAATGGTAGGGAAGCGATGGCATCCCGGCGTCCCGAGTTCATTGCCGCTTGCGACCTCACACCTATGTGGGAGGAATTTGAAGATGCCAAGGCAGAATGGGCGGTAGAGCAAGAGGAGGCCAAAGCCGCACAGAGGGAGCGGAAAAGTTAGAAAGCACTCAAGAAAAGAGAGGCCCACCGCCGCAAGAAAAAAGAGGACGCACGTGCTACTGCGGAGAGGTCGGCGGAGATCTAAGCACGGTGGGGTGTCGCCGACAAAGCCGGGAAGGAGAACGACAACGTCTGGCCAGCATGTGAGAAGTAGTAGTACTAGTAGTTAGTGTGTGTGTCTGTGTCTGAGTACGAGCATGTACCAGTACTACTAGTTACTACTGTAGTTTTTAGAGCAAATTACCAGTACATTAGCCTAGACTAAATGGAAAAATTGCTATCCTATGCATCAAATGGCATCTCTTTTGCTACGTCTTGAGATTGCGTTGGTTTTCCTTGAAGAGGAAAGGGTGATGCAGCAAAGTAGCATAGGTATTTCCCTTAGTTTTTGAGAACCAAGGTATCAATCCAGTAGGAGGCTCCTCAAAAGTCTCACGCACATACACAAACAAACAAGAACCTCGCAACCAACGCAATAAAGGGGTTGTCAATCCCTTCACGACCACTTGCGAAAGTGAGATCTGATAGAGATAATATGATAAGATAAATATTTTTGGTATTTTTATGATATAGATTGGAAAGTAAAAGATGCAAATAAAAGTATATAGAAAACTTGTATGATAAACGATAGACCCAGGGACCATAGGTTTCACTAGTGGCTTCTCTCAAGATAGCATAATTATTACAGTGGGTGAACAAATTACTGTCGAGCAACTGATAGAAAAGCGAATAGTTATGAGTTTATATAGGCATGATTATGTATATAGGCATGACGTCCGTAACAAGTAGACCGACTCCTACCTGCATCCACTACTATTAATCCACACATCGACCGACTCCTGCCTGCATCTAGAGTATTAAGTTCATGAAGAACAGAGTAACACATTAAGAAAGATGACATGATGTAGAGGGATAAACTCAAGCAATATGATATAAACCCCATCTTTTTATCCTCGATGGCAACAATACAATAGGTGCCTTTCTGCCCCTGCTGTCACTAGAAAGGACACCACAGGATTGAACCCAAAGCTAAGCACTTCTCCCATTGCAAGAAAGATCAATCTAGTACGCCAAACCAAACTGATAATTCGAAGAGACTTGCAAAGATAACTTAATCACACATAAAAGAATTCAGAGGAGATTCAAATATTTCTCACAGATAAACTTGATCATAAACCCACAACTCATCGGATCTCGACAAACACACCGCAAAAAGAGTTACATCGAATAGATCTCCAAGAAGATCAAGGAGAACTTTGTATTGAGATTCAAAGAGAGAGAAGAAGCCATCTAGCTAATAACTACGGACCCGAAGGTGTGTGGTAAACTACTCAAAACTCATCAGAGAGGCCTTGGAGATGATGTAGAGGCCCACCATGGTCGATTCCCCCTCCGGTG
>NC_057798.1:67876059-67882225 GCF_018294505.1 Triticum aestivum
ATGCGGAAGAAGTAGGTCGGTGGACGCTCAAGGGGCCCACGAGGGTGGGGGGCACGCCCACCTCCAGGGGGCGCGCCGGGCACCCTCGTGGCCGCCTCCTGTATTGCTTGACGTCCACTCTAAGTCCCATGGATCACGTTTGTTCCAAAAAGATCCCTCCCGAAGGTTTCATTCCGTTTGGACTTCGTTTGATATTCATTTTCTTCAAGACACTGAAATAGGCAAAAAACAGCAATTCGGGCTAGGCCTCCGGTTAGTAGGTTAGTCCCAAAAATGATATAAAAGTGTAAAGTAAAGCCCATAAACATCCAAAAATGGGTAATATAATAGCATGGAACAATAAAAAATTATAGATACGTTGGAGACGTATCAAGCATCCCCAAGCTTAATTCTTGCTCGTCCTCGAGTAGGTAAATGATAAAAACAGAATTTTTGATGTGGAATGCTACCTAGCATAATTCTCAATGTAATTTTCTTTATTGTGGCATGAATGTTCAGATCCAAAGGATTCAAAATAAAAGTTCATATTGACATAAGAAATAGTAATACTTCAAGCATACTAACTAAGCAATCATGTCTTCTCAAAATAAGATGGCATTAGAAGGTTCATCCCTACAAAATCATATAATTAGGCTATGTTTCATTTTCATCACACAAAATACTCCCATCAAGAACAACCCAGGTTTCAGCCAAGTAATTGGTTCATACTTTTTAACGCGCTTCAACTTTTTCAACTCTCATGCAATACATGAGCGTGAGCCATGGATACAACACTATGGGTGGAATAGAATATGATGATGGAGGTTGTGTGGAGAAGACAAAAAAGGATAAAGTCTCAAGTTGACGAGGCTAATCAACGGGCTATGGAGATGCCCATCAATTGATGTCAACATGAGGAGTAGGGATTGCCATGCAACGGATGCACTAGAGCTATAAATGTATGAAAGCTCAACAAAAGAAACTAAGTGGGTGTGCATCCAACTTGCTTTCTCACGAAGACCTAGGGCATTTTGAGGAAGCCCATCATAGGAATATACAAGCCAAGTTCTATAATGAAAAATTCAACAGGAAATCTCATAAGCTCCGTTAGTGCAAGAAAGAAAACCACCACATAATGTACTGTAATGAACTCATTCTTTATTTATATTGGTGTTAAACCTAGTGTATTCCAACTTCTCTATGGTTCATACCCACCGATACTAGCCATAGATGCATCAAAATAAGCAAATAACACACGAAAAATAGAATCTGTCAAAAACAGAACAGTCCGTCGCAATCTGTAACTCTCGAATACTTTTGGAACTCTAAAAATCCTACCAAACTAGGAAGTCCTGGGAAATATGTATATTGATCTACAGCAAAAAGAATCAACGCAAAAGCACGTTTCTGTGAATTACTAAAATTATTTTTGTGCGTGCAAAGTTTCTATTTTTCAGCAGAATCAAATTAACTATCATCGTAGGTTATCCTATAGGTTCTACTTGGCACAAACACTAATTAAAACATGAAAACACATCTCAAGAGAAGCTACATGAATTATTTATTACTAAACAGAAGAAAAAACAAAAAACAAAAAATAAAATTGGGTTGCCTCCCAACTAACGCTATTGTTTAACGCCCCAAGCTAGGCATAAAAGTGAGGATAGTCTAAGTAGTGCCATCTTTAATTTTCAGTTTTTTAGCGGAGTCATGCTCGAATCCGGGAGGTTCTTTATGTTTCCCTTCATACTCAGAAATTTTTAGATCTAAAGAGTCCAACCGCTTATTGCAAAGAGTAATCAATATATTCATGCGGTGAAGAGACTTTTGTAAGATTTTTGTTACATCACAAATCTTTTCAAACACTTGTGTTTCTTCTTGGGTAGGATGTGCCCCCCCCCCTTTTTGAGGTAGTGTTCCCACTATTCCTGTCACGCCCTAGCTAGTTCGTGCATTAGAGTGTTTGCATCATGATTATTTTTCATCAGAAACTTGAAATGGGGATGACAAGACCCGCATCACCCCGTGAAACCAACTAGGGTTTACTAAAAATATTTCCAATGAACCTGAAATGCCCATATAAAATGTTCATCACCTCTATCTTGGTCTTAAACCACTTCCAAAAGTGATGCACAAATTTCTAGGTCATTCCAAGGTCACTGGATTAAATCATTAGTTATTTGAGTTTGGGCATTTAAATAATATAAAATATTTCAAATGCTCAAATAATCCCAAACTAAAATGTTCCATGCTGGATATATTCCAAACAGTGGCCATGTGCAGTTTGGTGATTTTTGAAGTTGCCTGCAACAAACTTACAGAAATAAAATAAAACAGAAATAAATGGGAAAGGGACTTACGTGGCCAAACCCATGCCCCGGCCCACCTGGCGGCCCAGCACTATGCTGGCCCGCGTCAGCCAGCTGCTTCGTCCTCGCCAGGCAGGCAGGGAGATGACGCCGACGAGCGCGAGCTCGCCACGGCACCACCTGCTTGCCGCTTCGCCTATGGACGAGCTAGACGACCTCCACGTCGCGCCTCGACCACCTCGACACATCCATTCGCCCCCGTCGCCTCTCCCTCGCCTCCCTCCGCCATGGCCGACGCAGCTGCTGCCACCTCGCCGTCATAGTTGTAGACACCACCGCCTCTGCGTCGCCTGACCGTGTCCAGCAGCTCCACCGTCGCCTTCCCCATCGAGCAGCCCGAGCCCCGAGCGCTCGTGTGCCTCGAAGCCACCGCATCAACCTCGCCCGACTCTGGCACCGCTAGAGATCCCCTTCCCGTCACCGTCGCAGCAGTTCATCCCCGATCGCGCCGCCTAGCTCATCGTCTTTGCTATGAGCTTCTGCCCCTTCCCCTCCCTCTCGTTCTTGCTGGAGCCCTCTGCTTCGACTGCAACAAGCAGCACCGCATGCGCCACCGCCTGAGCTCGTCGCCGATGATGCTCCTTCCAACTAACAGTCACGTCACCCTGTCCAACGAGTTTACCTCGTCACATAGATCACGTATGAGCTGGCCTTGAGCCTCCAAGAGCACCACAACGATGGGTTCGACCTCACTCAAACTCCGGCAGCCGCACAGCTTGTCCCCGGTGTCATTTCCGGCGACCTGGAGCTCCACCACCACCACCACTCGACGTGGCTCACTCCCAGCTACGCGTAGATGGTCTCCGCCGTCCATTTGGTCGCCAGAGGGCAAATCTCGCAGCCTCCGCCATGTCTAGACGTCGCCGGCGGCTAAACACCAGCGAGTCTGCGTGGTTTGACCACGTGTTTGACTCCCAGAGTCACTGACATGTGGGCCCTACCGTCTGGTCAAACTTGGGTTAGTTTTAAATTAATCCTAATTAACTTAATTAACTAATAGAGACACTGACCAGTGGGTTCCACTGGTTAGGTTTGACCTAGGCGCCCCTGTTGACCTGCTGATGCAATGCTGACGCAGTAATCCCTTTTTCTGGATTTAATCTTATTCAGGAAATTCCAAAAAATAGTGCAAACTTCAAAAATTCATAGAAATTAATCTGTAATTCCAAATGCAAAGTGGTATATACGAAAAATGATCAGAAAAATCCAATCTATCCATCTGTACTGGTTTCATGCATGTTTAAACAAGTTAACTTGCTGTTTAGTGCAAAACATGATAAATCACTATTTAAGATCATATACGAGTTTGCAATTTGAATCTTTGGTTCAAAATGGCTCAAACTCATCTGGTCATAGTTGCATTAGCCCAATACACTCATTTTGCCATGTCTCATGCATGCATCATATTGTTGCACATTGTTTGGTGTTGATTGTATATCGGTGCTCTCTGCGGCAGGTTCTGCCCTGGAAGAGTATCGCGAGTATGCAAACAAGGGCAATAGTAGTCTACGGACCTGCAAGGCAAGCAACCAACCATTTGATCGTATCGATACAAACCCATGTTCTCGCTTCTGCTCTTTTTTTACTGCATTTAAGACAACGCATTTCAAATTGCTGTGTGCTACGGTAGTTGAACCCATTTCCTCTGCATGACCTGTCATTGCCATAGTAACTAGATGAAACCCACTAGCATGTGTAGGAGTTGATTGAGCCATGTGTATGTGTTTCCTACCTTGCTATGCCTTCTATGCTTAGAGTTGTGTCAGGTCTGATTCATCTGGGTGATGGGCTAGAGTGAAATGATCATGTCGGTAACGAGAGTGATGATGTTGAACACGATTTGATAAAGGTATCGATGAGAGGCCATGTAGGAGTACATGGTGGGTTGTTTCATTGGAACCGTCCTTAAGCACTGAGATATGTATGTGTGATTTAAGAATCAGCTACTATGATACATTGGGATCCTTAATTGACTCGCTCGACTTCTTATCCACCCGAGTGCTCTGTCCAGGAGTTGCAAGTATTTTCTGGGGTTTGTAGCTTACTGGAGGCCGTGGGTAGTGCTGACCCTCGGGGTGGGCTGTGATGCGGTAGGTACGTGGCTGGGTATGCCGGGCACCCGTTAGGTGTCTCAGAACCCTGTACACATCGTTCGGGGCCGTATGTGGAAACCTTGGCTGGACTACCTACGGATGGAACCAGAATAGGCGATAAACCTAGACTAGAGACTTCGGTGTTTAGGTAGGTCGTGGTCTACACCCACGCCGGCTTTCGCTTGAAGTCTGCCGAGCACATGTCGTGTGCAGACGCTAAGTGGTGGAAACATGTATGAAGAAGTACACCCCTGTAGGGTTAACATCATCTATTCGAATAGCCGCGTCCGTGGTAAAGGACTACTTGGTTGCCTATACAGTTCATAGGCAAGTAAATGGATACAACTAAAAGGCTCAAGATAAGCGTGAGTGCCAAGGATGGCTCTTCCGTAGGATGATAGAGGTGGATCCCCGATAGTGTATTGAAGTGGTGTGTAGTGGACTCGAGTGTGCGAAATAGTTACAAAGTTGGTGTCTCGTAAGATAGCTTAGCCAAGAATCAAAACTGGCTTGCTGCGATAACCCCACCAACCCTTCTTGATAATGTGCATGTATGTAGAATCTGACGTAAGTCTTGTTGAGTACCTTTGTACTCATGTTTGCTTAATTTACGTTTTACAGAAGATGCTACAACCCCTTCTGATGGGTTCTTCATTGATGTTGATGTTGACGAGTAGGATGAAGCCCAGGTGGTGATCCTGAGCTCATGATGGACCATGTAGAATAGTCAGGCTTCCTCAAGCCTCTTTTATTTTCTAGATGTCTGTACTCAGACATGTTACTTCCGCTGTTGGCTTCTATGTTTGTATGACTTGAATGCTGGGTCGTGTGACCCATACTTGTGTCTATGATATGTACGGCTCTCTGAGCCTTTAAATAAAGTACTTGAGTTGTAGAGTCATGTTGTGATGCCATATTGTATTTGCACATATCGAGCATATTGTGTGTATGATTGAAATGCTTGGTATGTGTGGGATCTGACTATCTAGTTGTTTATCCTTGGTAGCCTCTCTTACCGGGAAATGTCTCCTAGTGCTTTCACTAAGCCCTGGTAGCTTGCTACTGCTCTGGAACACTTAGGCTGGCCGGCATGTGTCCTTCTTCGATCCTGTGTCTGTCCCTATGGGGAAATGTCACGCGATGACTACTGGAGTCCGGTTAGCCTGCTACAGCCCGGTTTACCGGAGTGCTGCTAGCCCAGTTGCTACAGCCCGGATTCACTCGCTGATGACCGACACATTCGTTGTTGGGTCACATCACAAAAAAAAAGACACATCCGTGACATTTTAGGTCGAACAATTTTTTTTTCTATCATACATATGACACTTCTATGACGATAATTATGACAAAACCCGGTATCATCATAGATGTGGTGGGCTCCTACTTCTATGACAAAAAATCATGATAGAAAATGGGCTTTTCGTCCTGGGCGGGCCGGGGACGTAGCTGCATGACATTCTTTGGGCCGTCCATGATGGAAAAAACCATTGTAGAATCGAGGGCGAGGAAAATTTCGAGGAGTTCCTGGTTACGGTGGGCGGTCGGGGCCCGAGCGATGCGCGTTTCTTTCGTACATGTACGCGCGTGTGTGCGAGGCGTTGGCTCTAACTGAACCCGAGCGAGGCATTGGGCTCTAACTGAACCCGAGCGATTGCACTGCAGGCTACGCGTTACTGAACCCGAGCGATCGACCGATGGCTGTTAACTGAACCCGATTGAGCGATT
>NC_057798.1:67882668-67895670 GCF_018294505.1 Triticum aestivum
GGTCGACGATAGCCCGTGGAGGCTGGAGGAGGTCGACGGTGGAGATGAACAGTATCCCGAGGAGTCCCGTTTTGCGGCATGCCACACCCCTCCCGATGAACAGGACCCCCGTTTCAACCGTAGCGCTCCAACACAAGTCTGTTTCGTCTGTTTTGCGGTACGCCACACCCCTCCTGATCAACAGGACCCCCGTTTCGACCGTAGGAGGTCCGTTTCGTCCGTTTTCTGGTACGCCACACCCCTCCCGATCAACAGGACCCCCGTTTCGACCGTAGGAGGTCCGTTTCCTTCGTTTTGCGATACGCCAGATCCCTCCCGATGAACAGGATCCCTTTTCGAACGTGGCCGGTCGAACACAAGGCCGTTTCCTCCGTTCTGCGGTACACCAGGCCTCATTTCCATTGCCTGTTCCGTCCAAGCCCTCCCGATGAACACGACGACACATTCCATTCCGACCCAGCCGGTTGGCTCCCACGCGTTCCGTTGCCTCCTGATGAACATGACACATTCCATTGCCTCCCCATGAACATGACGACGACGCTATTTCTCCGTTCTGACCCAGCCATGTACACGAGCCCTGGCCATACGTATGCGCGAGTAGGCATTCGAGACCCCGCCCGTATGTACGTACGTGGTTGTATTTTCTTTCTTGCACCCTGGCCGCTGTACATACATGTACATGCTACGTGCGCGCCTCTACTACGACACGTGCGCGCCTCTACATCGACCAGTATATATGTATGTACACGTTCGCGACCAGAATGACAACGCTACATATGCTTCGACCAGGTGGGTCCCAACTTTCAGGCACTTCCTTGCGTGCGAAGATGTAGCTGGTGGGTCCCAGCAGTCAGGGGGGCAAATCATTTTGTATTTTTTTTGCCCGGACGCACTTCCTTGCATGCGAAGGTGTAGCTGGTAGGTCCCAGCAGTCAGGGGGCGAATCGTTTTTTTCCCAAACTCACTTCCTTGCGTGCGAAGGTGTATCTGGTGGGTCCCAGCAGTCAGGGGGGAAACGTTTTTTTCATGAAATACGGTGGCCCGTCCGGTGGGTCCCCACTGTCACGTGGAGGAATAATTATTTTGCGCGTAATAAGGGGGCACTTCCTTGTGGCTGCCGTGGACCCAGCTGTCAGCCTCGCCACATACAGTACTCTTCCGATGGAAGTCGGTCGTTGACTACATTGACCACGCCGCACCGAGAGCACCACGGCGGTGGACGACGACGAGGCCTAGGAAGGGACGACGCGGAGCCGGGGAAGACGCAGCAGTGGATGCCCACACAAAGTGGAGTACTGTCAGGACCCCGACTCAATGCCACATCGATCTAGCATGTAACACCTCATATCACTTTGCGGCCTCACGCACGGTATTCCCACGGGTGTCGCCTTACCTTTACCCGGGACCGTTTGCGCCTTTTGGCACACGTATATGACAGTGTCGCTAGCATCCATATGATAAGGAGCCCGGGCTGACATGGCTAGTCGTAAACCCAAAGCGGCACAGACTTACAGGGACAGGCATCCATGACCCAGCATCGAACGTGTCGGTCATCAGCGAGTGAATCCAGGCTGTAGCACTGGGCTAGCAGGACTCCGGTGAACCGGGCTGTAGCGGGCTAACAGGACTCCGGTATTCACCGCGTGACATTTCCCCGAAGGGACAGACACAGGAACGAAGAAGGACACATGCCGGCGAGCCTAAGTGTTCCGGAGCAGTAGCAAGCTACCATGGCTCGGTGGAAACACTAGGAGACATTTCCCCGTAAGAGAGGCTACTAAAGATAAACAACTAGATGGTCAGATCCCACACATACCAAGCATTTCAATAACATACACACAATATGCTCGATATGTGCAAATACAACATGGCATCACAACATGACTCTATGACTCAAGTAATCTATTCAATAGGCTCCGAGGAGCGAGATATTACAAACATGGGTCTCATGACCCAACATTCAGAGCATACAAATCAAGCACAAGCGGAAGCTATCATGTCTGAGTACAGACATCTATAAATGAAAAAGGCTGAGAAGCCTGACTATCTACCAAATCCTGCCGAGGCACAAGATCGTAGCTGAGGTAACAAGCTAAACGTCGAAGACCACGCGGAAATACTAGTGAGACTGAAGTCTCTCTGCAAAACATAAAATAGGCAAACGTGAGTACAAATGTACCCAGCAAGACTTACATCAGATCTATCTACATATGCATCATTATCAACAAAGGGGTGGTGGGGTTTAACTGCAGCAAGGCAGCTCTGACTCGGTGGCTATCCTAAACTACGACTGCAATGTAACTCTTTGAGGTGGCGCACACGAGTCCACATATTCACCAACCAATACCCCACTATGGATCCGCTCCCGTCTCCCTACGAGAACGCCATCCATAGCACTCACGCTTATCTTGCGTATTTTAGAGTATCCACTTTCACTTGTCTATGAACTGATATAAGCAACCCAGAGGTCCTTTTCCGTGGACACGGCTATTCGAATAGATTAGGTTAACCCTGCAGGGGTGTACTTCTTCACACACGCTCTCACCACTTACCGCCGTTTACACGACATGTACTCGGCAACCTTCAAGCGGAAGCCCAACGTGGGTGTCGGCCACGGCCTACCTAAACACTCAAGTCTCTAGTCCAGGTTTATCGCCTATTCGGGTTCCATTCATGAGGAGATCTGGCCGGAGTTTCGCTCACAGCCCCAAACGATGTGAACAGGGTTCCCGAGACACCAAACGGGCGCCCGGTACACCGTGCCACGTGCCTACCGCATCACAGCCCACCCCTACGGTCAGCGCTGCGCACGGCCTCCAGCATACTACAAACACCAGAAACTACTTGCAACTCCTGGACAGAGGACAAGGGTGATGAAGAAGCCGAGAGGGTCCATTGGTTTCGCGCCCAATGCGTGGTAGTAGCTGAATCATGGATCACAAACACAGAACTCAGTTCCTGAGGACGGCTGCAATGAGACAACCCACCATGTACTCCTACATGGCCTCTCACCGCTACCTTTACCAAATCGTGTTCACACACTTAGCTCACACACAGTAGGACATGTTCACACACCTCTGATTCATCCCCGATGAATCAGACCTGACTCAACTCTAAGCAGTAGCAGGCATGACAAACAAGCATGAATGAGTAGGCACATCAGGGCTCAAACAACTCCTACTCATGCTAGTGGGTTTCATCTAATTACTGTGGAATGACAGGTCATGCAGAGGATAAAGGGGTTCAGCTACCGCAGCAAGTAACAAATATTTCATTGTTGTCCTAATGCAGTAAAAGAGAGCAGGAGCGAGAGAGTAGGATTGTATCGGAATGGACAAGGGGGTTTTGCTTGCCTGGCACTTCTGAAGATAACATTGAGTCTTCATCAGTGTCAACGATCACAACGTCGGAACATCCTCTACTGGGAGGGAACAGATACTGGCAACAAAGAAGAAATACAATCAATGCAATGCACAATATGATGCATGCTCATGACATGGCAATATGAATGTGTTTTGGGCTAATGCAACTAGCAACAGATTAAATGAAGTTGGTTTCAATACAAGATTCAAATTCAAACTCCATATATGGTTATTTAAATGCCCTTTATTTGATTTGTGCTAAACAGCAGCTATAAGCTGTTCTAGCATGCATGAAAATGGTACAGATGAATTCCTTGAATTTTTCTGATAATTTTTCATATATAAATTATTTAATTTGGAGTTACGGTTGAATTTCTATGATTTTTAGAAGTTTTTACAATTTTCTGGAATTTTCTGATTATTTAGAATTAAAATAATTCCAGAAAATGAATTATGGCGTCAGCATGTCATCACCTTGACGTCAGCAGGTCAACAGGGCGCCTCCAGGTCAAACCTGACCAGTGGGGTCCACTGGTCAGTGACCCAGGGCTGTTTAGTGTCAATGGCAGGTGGGGCCGGGTCAAAGGCCACGTCAGCATGGTCAAAGCTGACGTGTGGGGCCACTGTGATTAATCTAAACTAACAGAAGTTTAAGCCGTGGTTAATTAAGGGCATGGGGCCCAGCTGTCAGTGTCACAAAGCGGTGATTAGTGGCTAATTAAGCCAGCCACGTCACTGGCCACCGGAGTTCGGCCGGCGGCGACCCGGAACGCGGCGGAAGTTCACCGGGGTTGCGCTACGGGCGACGGCTGGACGCGCGAAGGGCACCAGAAGGTAGCCCGTGCCCGTGCGCACCTAGGGGGGCCAACGGCAGGTGCGGGGGTGGACGGAGTCCGCCGGAGTGGAGCCCGAGGCGGCGGCCGGAGCTCGGGTGGGTGCGGGGTTAGTGCTGCGGCTAAAAAACAAGCTAGCTGCCATGCTAGCGTTGCTCCACGGGTCGTTGCGAGTGCAACGGACGCACGCGCGGGGCCATTTGGTCACCGGGGTTTCGCCGGCGACGAGTCCGTGCGGCGGAGCATCTCGGCTCCGGTAGAGGGGGCGGCTAGAGCTCGAAATCGAACTTGGGGTTAGGGGGAAACGGAGCAGGGACTCACGGGGATCGTGCAGGGAGGGTCAGCGAGCTCGGGGGCGCGCCGGAGTGGCCGAATTCGACGGAGAACGGCGCCGGGGCCGAAGCTCGGAGATGATGACGATGGCGGCTGCTCGGGGCCCTTCCGGTCACGTGGCTCGGTGAGGGGGTTGGCGACGAGGTGCAGGAGCTCGGGAGCACGTCGGAGAGGGGAGGGGGTGGCCGTGGTCATGGGTACGGCGACGATGGCGGCGAGCTCCGCTCGGTGGTGTGCGCGAGAGGGAAACAGAAGAGGGAATGGGGTCCAGGGGGAGAGAGGGGAGGTGCAGGGGGCGAGGGCGGCTCCGTGGCGTCGCGAGGGAGTCGGGGAGGCTGCCACGGCGAAGCAGGAGGTGGCCGGCGCTCTTCGGGCGCGCGCCACGCCTCGCCTCTGCCTACTGGCAGAGGAAGAAGAGGACAAGGAGGGAGGTGGGCTGGGCCGGCTGGAGGGGGGGCTGGGCCAGGTAGGCTGCGGTAAGTGGCCCAGGTAAGCTCTGTTCTTTTTATTTTATTTCAGTTTTCTATTTTGCAGGTTTGTTTTGAATTTGGTTTTGAAACCAATTCAATTTATTTTGCTTCTGACAATATTTTTAGGAGCTAAAAGAATTAAAACAATGCTCCACAAAATATTTCAGAATTATTGGACCTATATTTATTTAATAGTAGATATAAATCCAATTCAAATAATTATTGATTTAATTCAAATGCCCAAATTAAATGTTTCTGAGACACCAAAAATATTGGTTTGTATTTTACCTCTTCCCAATATTTCCAGAGGATATCAGGAACATTTTCTTGGACACATTTGAGAAGATTTAATTGTTGGTTATTTTTAGAGGTTTCTGAGGCTTTGAAAATTCCTCAATTCAAATTTCATTTGAATTTAAACATGATGCAGCAAGAGGTCTAGCCTAGTGCATTACCAGAAGCTAGGGATGTGACAACTCACCCCCACTAAACAAGAATCTCGTCTCGAGATTCAAGCGTAGGGTAGGATGAAGGGGAAGCGAAAACTAGTACAATCTTCACGATCCAGGTTGCACTTCAAATGAACGTTGATTTGAACACCATCTTTGCCTTGTCGTCTTGCTCTGAGAAATCCTGCCAACATGGCCTGGAGGGAAGGAGACTCTAGAAGGGTCGATCTTCTCAAAGGTCGAACAACTCAGGATTAACTCACGGAATGAGACATAGAACCATCTCTCGAGTTGAGACACGAGATACACATCCATAGGAATGGAGTGAAGCAGATGACGAAGGTTCACTAGGTAGACCACAATTTCACGCTTAAGAAGGTGGTAAACGATTGTCAACGTAGCGAGGAGTTGAGTTGCCATGATACCATAACGATACACCTTAGGGAAGGTGACTCGTAGAGATATCCCCTTAAGTGGCAAAAAGAATTACTTTTGATTCAAAGATCATTGAAACTCTTTAAACCAGCCTAAGGCAATTCTCGAGCGATCGTTTGGAGGGGGTCAGTAGAATGGCATACTCGGACTTGGATGATGTGGATTACCTTGTTGAAGACAACGCAATGGATGAATTTACTTATCACCGGAAATGGAAGGGACATTGGTGGTGCAAGCTGGGAACAAAATGCAAATGCTGGGAATGATTCTGGTAACTGGTGAAGAACCCAACAATAGAGAGTGAATTCACTGTTGGAGTGGTTATAGCATAACCGAGGAAATCTGGGGCAATCCCAGCTAGTGCCGATGATAACACGTAGCGCTTGTGCGTGCTCTCAAGAACTTGAGCATTTCCATATTCATCAAGGTTTTACCAACATCCGTGTCAAGGGTCCGGTAATACAACTTACTACCATGATGAATGGTGATGGAGGATGCAGATGCAAAGGTAGGTAACACCTTCTCAGATTACACCTTAGCGAAGCCAAGGAACAAAATCTGGATGATCGACCGAGAGACATTTAGCACTCCGCTTCTAATGTTCTCCTTGATGTGCTAGTGTATCCCATTCATAGATACGGTTTGATAACTAGAACATCAAGTAAAGGTCGGACTTCGGGAACACAACAAATCATAAGGCACAACTAGAGAGTAAATCCTACGAAGTCCTTATGGGAAGGTGGCCAACTTCATCAATCAAGATATTATAATAACAGGTCTTCCGGCTGGGTGTGTTGGCCATGACATCCACTTTATCGGTTATCGCGAGACCAATATTATAGTTCTTGGGAAATGTTCCAAACCATCATATCTGCCTGAGATTCAGATCTGGTTGGTGTCAGGATATTCCAGACTCATCGAGTCTAGGAAGAAAAACGAAAGTTTGCAACACAAATCGACGAGATGACGTTGCGAGATTCTCGGAAGATGAACTACGATAGCAAGCTCCAAAACATGAGCCGGTTCTGCTACAAACATGTGAACACGTTGTCCAAGACAAGCATGACCACAAAGTAGTCTTATAATAAAACACTACCGAGTTCAGGTTGGGAACCATCAGCGAGGATATCGAAGTTCTTTCATAAGTCCGGATTAGCTCTTATGGAGGAACTCCTTCTCCTTGAACAAATCAATCAGTGGCTTGGTGTGCTAGGGATACATATAGATTGAAGGTTGCAAGTCTTCAAACCACAACATTCTTCGCACGTGTGCATGACTGATTTGGAATGATTCCAAAGAAAGCAACATTGACTTTCTCGAGTCCACGGCGGCAACTTGCATCAGATGCACATGAATTAAAGGAAGTCACTACCTTCATCCAAACATATGCTTCATGAGCTAGCATGAACAAATGCTTTCAAAAGTTTCCAACACTAGCTTAATGTTCAGCAAAATTATGGAGAAGACAAGGATGTTGTCAATGGGCACAACAACAATTCATCTGGGTTTCCTTTTAAAAGGAATTCCATAGTTAAGTGAACAAGTGATAGCATTGGTCAGACCTAAAAGATATAATGGTGTATGCTCGAGGGATCAACCACGAAATAAGACAACATTACGAGCATCATTGGTACTGATTTGATTTGACGATAGCCCACACTCAAATCAAAGGATTGATAAGACAATAGGTCCAGCAACTGATCACAAGGACCAATCAATGAAGATATCATCTTTCTTCAACACACACTACACAAGAATATCCCTTTGGATGAACTAAATCGGGCAAGCTTCTATCTTCCAACTCTCCAAGTTGATGCATAGCTTAACCAACTAGCTCAGGGGTATCCAACACGGATTCTTGGAGAAAGGGTGGTTTACAGGATAAACCAACTTGATCACGAGCTTAACATAACAGTCAGGCGACAACCTGGTGATACTTTCGAGAAGATATTCGGAAAATCACGAACCACCGATATGTTACTAAGCTCGAGAACAATCTTGCTTTTCAGAGCAAGATGATATGATCAAATGAGCGAGGACTTGACAAAATCCTAACTCATCAATCAAAGAGTGCACCAGGAAATAAAGACTAGGTAGCACGATCAATCTTAGAATGGTGATTCAATAACCAACATACTAAGAATAAGATTATTGTCCATTAACTACCAAGCAATGGGGTTGCTAGGAGTATTGAGTTCACACATCATGATTCACTTGTCCGCACTCCGGCTGCAACAACACGGAACCGAGGAATGAACAATGATGGCAAGAAGTATCACTGTACCAAGAGTTCATAGGATGGTGTGCAATTCCTATAACAATCCCGATATAAAGATGGTAATACTTCAGGGTAGAACAGGATCAAAGGCTGGATTAGCAATTTGATCTGCGGGGCACAACTTCTTTGACCCAATCCTGGATATGGAAGAGGTACTGGAGTTTGTTTCTCCTAGTCATTCTGCGATAGAATGGCTTGACGGACCACAAGAGTATTAGGCATCGATAAACGAACGCACGCATACTCTTGACTATCAATTGATAGACGAGGGTCAGAATGCAACTAAAGAGATCAACTCAAAGGATCATATAATTTTCTGAGTTGTGGACGCATAGATTAGTATGTCGAACCAAGTTCAACATGTTTCTTCCGGATAACCCATGCAGAAAGGTAGAACTGGCAGAGTCACGATTTATGAATGGAGAACTCCTCAAGAGTACTCTAATTGTGATATTTTGATCCAATAAACATCTGCCATAAGCGGTTCATAGTATTTGGAAGAAGGAAATACCACGGACCTCGAGGACTATCGCAAAGTTACTAATATCCTGAAGGAACTAGCAAACACTATCAACATGAAGTAAGTAGAGTGAATCTCAGGTTCAAAGCTCAAGGAGTAGAATACCTACTACTAAGTAGCATCACAGGATGCTTTCGAGAATGATGGCCAGAATCATCACACTGGGAACACAAATCATGGCTAAATTACTAGATGATCCCCTAAGACACCTAGGGTCATAATAATATCTCCAACATATATGTCAAGGTAACGGAGTACCTCAACTTACTGATTAGTGTGGTTAATCTGGCCCATGGGAACATTGAAACGGGAAGAAAGGATTTGCAAATGCATCAGACTACTTAGAAACCTGGGATGACTCGGACAGCATAACGGCTGTAAATGCTCAGAAAAGATTTGAGACATTCACAAAAATGGTGGCATAACCACTCAGAAGCACAATATCAAGGTTTCGAGATCAACAATTAACATACAGAGGTAGAAACTGAACTGAGGCTTAAATCCAACAAACTTATAAGTCTACTAATTAGTAACACGTGATCCTAATAGAAAGAAGAGATAGCCTAGTTCTTAATCCCCGTAGAAGAGAAGATGACTCAGATCAGAAGGGCATAAGGTATAAGGAATAAAAAGAGCCTTACGTTCCATCCCACAATCAATTACCTTATATAACTAAAGAATTTCTAGACTCAACTTCGACCAGTTTGGCTTGGTAATCCTACAGGCAGTCAAGCTCTGATACCAACGCTGTCAGGACCCCGACTCAATGCCACATCGATCTAGCATGTAACACCTCATATCACTTTGCGGCCTCACGCACGGTATTCCCACGGGTGTCACCTTACCTTTGCCCGGGACCGTTTGCGCCTTTTGGCACACGTATATGACAGTGTCGCTAGCATCCATATGATAAGGAGCCCGGGCTGACATGGCTAGTCGTAAACCCAAAGCGGCACAGACTTACAGGGACAGGCATCCATGACCCAGCATCGAACGTGTCGGTCATCAGCGAGTGAATCCAGGCTGTAGCACTGGGCTAGCAGGACTCCGGTGAACCGGGCTGTAGCGGGCTAACAGGACTCCGGTATTCACCACGTGACATTTCCCCGAAGGGACAGACACAGGAACGAAGAAGGACACATGCCGGCCAGCCTAAGTGTTCCGGAGCAGTAGCAAGCTACCATGGCTCGGTGGAAACACTAGGAGACATTTCCCCGTAAGAGAGGCTACTAAAGATAAACAACTAGATGGTCAGATCCCACACATACCAAGCATTTCAATAACATACACACAATATGCTTGATATGTGCAAATACAACATGGCATCACAACATGACTCTATGACTCAAGTAATCTATTCAATAGGCTCCGAGGAGCGAGATATTACAAACATGGGTCTCATGACCCAACATTCAGAGCATACAAATCAAGCACAAGCGGAAGCTATCATGTCTGAGTACAGACATCTATAAATGAAAAAGGCTGAGAAGCCTGACTATCTACCAAATCCTGCCGAGGGCACAAGATCGTAGTTGAGGTAACAAGCTAAACGTCGAAGACCACGCGGAAATACTAGTGAGACTGAAGTCTCTCTGCAAAACATAAAATAGGCAAACGTGAGTACAAATGTACCCAGCAAGACTTACATCAGATCTATCTACATATGCATCATTATCAACAAAGGGGTGGTGGGGTTTAACTGCAGCAAGCCAGCTCTGACTCGGTGGCTATCCTAAACTACGACTGCAATGTAACTCTTTGAGGTGGCGCACACGAGTCCACATATTCACCAACCAATACCCCACTATGGATCCGCTCCCGTCTCCCTACGAGAACGCCATCCATAGCACTCACGCTTATCTTGCGTATTTTAGAGTATCCACTTTCACTTGTCTATGAACTGATATAAGCAACCCAGAGGTCCTTTTCCGTGGACACGGCTATTCGAATAGATTAGGTTAACCCTGCAGGGGTGTACTTCTTCACACACGCTCTCACCACTTACCGCCGTTTACACGACATGTACTCGGCAACCTTCAAGCGGAAGCCCAACGTGGGTGTTGGCCATGGCCTACCTAAACACTCAAGTCTCTAGTCCAGGTTTATCGCCTATTCGGGTTCCATCCATGAGGAGATCCGGCCGGAGTTTCGCTCACAGCCCCAAACGATGTGAACAGGGTTCCCGAGACACCAAACGGGCGCCCGGTACACTGTGCCACGTGCCTACCGCATCACAGCCCACCCCTACGGTCAGCGCTGCGCACGGCCTCCAGCATACTACAAACACCATAAACTACTTGCAACTCCTGGACAGAGGACAAGGGTGATGAAGAAGCCGAGAGGGTCCATTGGTTTTGGGCCCAATGCGTGGTAGTAGCTGAATCATGGATCACAAACACAGAACTCAGTTCCTGAGGACGGCTGCAATGAGACAACCCACCATGTACTCCTACATGGCCTCTCACCGCTACCTTTACCAAATCGTGTTCACACACTTAGCTCACACACAGTAGGACATGTTCACACACCTCTGATTCATCCCCGATGAATCAGACCTGACTCAACTCTAAGCAGTAGCAGACATGACAAACAAGCATGAATGAGTAGGCACATCAGGGCTCAAACAACTCCTACTCATGCTAGTGGGTTTCATCTAATTACTGTGGAATGACAGGTCATGCAGAGGATAAAGGGGTTCAGCTACCGCAGCAAGTAACAAATATGTCGTTGTTGTCCTAATGCAGTAAAAGAGAGCAGGAGCGAGAGAGTAGGATTTTATCGGAATGGACAAGGGGGTTTTGCTTGCCTGGCACTTCTGAAGATAACATTGAGTCTTCATCAGTGTCAACGATCACAACGTCGGAACATCCTCTACTGGGAGGGAACAGATACCGGCAACAAAGAAGAAATACAATCAATGCAATGCACAATATGATGCATGCTCACGACATGGCAATATGAATGTGTTTTGGGCTAATGCAACTAGCAACAGATTAAATGAAGTTGGTTTGAATACAAGATTCAAATTCAAACTCCATATATGGTTATTTAAATGCCCTTTATTTGATTTGTGCTAAACAGCAGCTATAAGTTGTTCTAGCATGCATGAAAATGGTACAGATGGATTCCTTGAATTTTTCTGATAATTTTTCATATATAAATTATTTAATTTGGAGTTACGGTTGAATTTCTATGATTTTTAGAAGTTTTTACAATTTTCTGGAATTTTCTGATTATTTAGAATTAAAATAATTCCAGAAAATGAATTATGGCGTCAGCATGTCATCACCTTGACGTCAGCAGGTCAACAGGGCGCCTCCAGGTCAAACCTGACCAGTGGGGTCCACTGGTCAGTGACCCAGGGCTGTTTAGTGTTAATGGCAGGTGGGGCCGGGTCAAAGGCCACGTCAGCATGGTCAAAGCTGACGTGTGGGGCCACTGTGATTAATCTAAACTAACAGAAGTTTAAGCTGTGGTTAATTAAGGGCATGGGGCCCAGCTGTCAGTGTCACAAAGCGGTGATTAGTGGCTAATTAAGCCAGCCACGTCACTGGCCACCGGAGTTCGGCCGGCGGCGACCCGGAACGCGGCGGAAGTTCACCGGGGTTGCGCTACGGGCGACGGCTGGACGCGCGAAGGGCACCAGAAGGTAGCCCGTGCCCGTGCGCACCTAGGGGGGGCCAACGGGAGGTGCGGGGTGGACGGAGTCCGCCGGAGTGGAGCCCGAGGCGGCGGCCGGAGCTCGGGTGGGTGCGGGGTTAGTGCTGCGGCTTGCAAACAAGCTAGCTGCCACGCTAGCGTTGCTCCACGGGTCGTTGCGAGTGCAACGGACGCACGCGCGGGGCCATTTGGTCACCGGGGTTTCGCCGGCGACGAGTCCGTGCGGCGGAGCGTCTCGGCTCCGGTAGAGGGGGCGGCTAGAGTTCGAAATCGAACTTGGGGTTAGGGGGAAACGGAGCAGGGACTCACGGGGATCGTGCAGGGAGGGTCAGCGAGCTCGGGGGCGCGCCGGAGTGGCCGAATTCGACGGAGAACGGCGCCGGGGCCGAAGCTCGGAGATGATGACGATGGCGGCTGCTCGGGGCCCTTCCGGTCACATGGCTCGGTGAGGGGGTTGGCGACGAGGTGCAGGAGCTCGGGAGCACGTCGGAGAGGGGAGGGGGTGGCCGTGGTCATGGGTACGGCGACGATGGCGGCGAGCTCCGCTCGGTGGTGTGCGCGAGAGGGAAACATAAGAGGGAATGGGGTCCAGGGGGAGAGAGGGGAGGTGCAGGGGGCGAGGGCGGCTCCGTGGCGTCGCGAGGGAGTCGGGGACGCTGCCA
>NC_057798.1:67895860-67911956 GCF_018294505.1 Triticum aestivum
TGGGCCGGCTGGAGGGGGGGCTGGGCCAGGTAGGCTGCGGTAAGTGGCCCAGGTAAGCTCTGTTCTTTTTATTTTATTTCAGTTTTCTATTTTGCAGGTTTGTTTTGAATTTGGTTTTGAAACCAATTCAATTTATTTTGCTTCTGACAATATTTTTAGGAGCTAAAAGAATTAAAACAATGCTCCACAAAATATTTCAGAATTATTGGACCTATATTTATTTAATAGTAGATATAAATCCAATTCAAATAATTATTGATTTAATTCAAATGCCCAAATTAAATGTTTCTGAGACACCAAAAATATTGGTTTGGATTTTACCTCTTGCCAATATTTCCAGAGGATATCAGGAACATTTTCTTGGACACATTTGAGAAGATTTAATTGTTGGTTATTTTTAGAGGTTTCTGAGGCTTTGAAAATTCCTCAATTCAAATTTCATTTGAATTTAAACATGATGCAGCAAGAGGTCTAGCCTAGTGCATTACCAGAAGCTAGGGATGTGACAAGTACGAGGGTTCACTGGTTCGGCTGCGGTGTGAGGCTGCCGCCGCCGCAGAATAACAGGGGGTGTGGGTGAGTAGAGGGATGGCCTGGCCAGCGGTGGGAGTAGTATGGGGCGGTGAGGCCTCCGCGGCATCACAGCCGGCCACGGGAGGCAGGAGCATGCGGCAGGACCGGCGCTGCTTTGGGCGGCTGGAGCACGAAGACCAGAGGTTGAGGAAGCACTACAGCCGTTGGATGGACATCATACGGTCACTGGAGCTAGAATCGTTCATATTGACTAAGTTGACAAAGCCCTCCATCCCCGTAAACTTAGTAGGCCCACAAGTCAGCCTCCCACCAAGGTGAGTCCCAGCTAGCAGGGGGAGTATTCATTTTTGTGTGCGTAATAAGGAGGCATTTCCGGTGGGTCCGAGCTGACAGCGGGGGGGACATTTTTTTCACGAATTACAGAGGCCCATCCGGTGGGTCCCAGCTATCTGGTGGAGGAATCATTATTTTGCGCGTAATAAGGAGGCATTTCCCTCTGTGGGCCCCTACTGTCAGCCTCTTCCGATGGTTGTTGTTTGTTGACCATGTTGACCTACCCGCGCCGAGAGCACAAAGGCGATGGACGAGGGCGAGGCCCAGGAAGAGAACCACCAGGAGCCGGCGAAGCCACCACTGCGGATGCCCACGCTGAGGGGAGAACGAGCGCTGACTGGTCGGCTGCGGGTGAGGCTGACGTCGCCGGAAAATAACAGGATGTGTGGGTGGTTAGAGGGATGGCCTGGCGGAAGCACAGCCAGCTACGGAAGGAGGGAGCAGGCAGTCCCGCCGGTGCTGGTTTGGGCGGCTGGAGCAGGCAGATCAGAGATTGAAGAAGCACGGCGGCCGTTGGATGGACATCCAACAGTCACTGCTGTGTGTTGACTAAGTTGACAAAGACTTGCGTACACGTCAAAAAAAATTTAGGACATCGTCATCGTGAACCTAGTAGGCCGAGAAGTCAGCCTCCAAATCTGTGGAAAACAGCACACAACCCATTAGCCATTATCTATCTATCTATCTATCTATACCTATACTAATTACGGACTCCCAAGAAATTCTCACGTTAATCAGTAATTAAGAGCCGTTAATCTCGCGGGACCGGATTATTAAGGTGTAGACCACTCCGTATAAAAAAACGCCATCTGTGGAGATCCATCTATAACCGTTGGATAAAATATCCCTAAAGTCCTCTCTTTATCTCCCTCCTGTCATGAAGTCACGTTTTGCACACCCCTAAAAAAGTTCACGTTTTCCCAGCTCAAAAAAGGGAGCCGTCCTCTCTTTATCTCCTTCGTCCTCTTCGTCTCTTTATCTCCTTCCTCTCAGGAAAGACATCTCCTCTCCGCCAAAAAAAGAAAACCATCTCCCTGCCACCTCTTTCGATCTCGCTGCCATCCCCGTTCCCTAACCCTCCGATTAACTCTGTTGCCTCTGCTCAAGGAGGACTGATCAGATCGAGGTTGGTAGCCTAGGGCAGAATTGCATCGACGGACTAATGGCCATCAAACACACATGTATGAGTCACGCCATCAATTAAATCAACCATGCCGCAGTGCCCTAGCGGTAGACCGTTGCACCATGCTGAGATGAAGGCTTAGGCCTGAGAAAGTAGCAACTTCAGAGGCGTTAGCGCTATGGATGTCATGGGCATGGAGGCGACAGGCAGAGCTGCCAGAATCGCTAGATCGGATGACAAGGAAAATTGGAAGCTTTATAAAAACATGTTGAGGTATGCAAACATATGTTATACACAATATAGTAATTTTGACTAATACCATGACAGATGGATGTGGATATATATAATATCAGGGTGGTTTTTCTCACCACGAGCGGGCATGGAAAATACATCCCAATCCTTCTCATGATACTGACCAACCTTGCTCTGCATCTTGGTTGATAGTGAGATTCTTCTTCTCAAGAGTAACGAACAGCAAGATGTTAGAATTATGCCCAAGACATGTGCCTTCCAGATCGCAGTATAGGAATTCTAATCCTACTAATAGTTGCCAAGCAGAACGAGGGTCCAGGGTTCCGGATCACAGTATAGGAATTCTAATCCTACTAATAGTTGCCAAGTAGAACGAGAGTCCATGGTTGTTGTGCGCCCAATGACTGTAACGACGAGGGTATACATCTTTCAAACGACAGATCGATAGATGGAACGCGTCCCTAATAATTTGGGAGCGATAACCTGGGAATGATAAGACAGGTCGAGGAATGCAGCACTCCCTAGAATTTGGAGGTGCATAAGGAAAGCTAAATCAGCGTGAAAGTTTCAAAAAAGATATAGTCGATTGATTCCATTGTACTGAGGTAGCATATCGCTGATTAGATGGCTTGATCGTAGGTGCAGCAGCCTTTAACTACGTTGGCTATACACATCAGGGTGGACGACACGGTCCGGTCCAGAGGTCCGGCTCATGGCCCGCTCAGCTCTGACCGGCTCGGTCCTGGCCCGCTGAAAAAATCGGCCGGTCCGAGCTCAGCAAACCAACCCGACAAAGCTTCGGTCCGGTCCGGGCTTTAACCGAGCCGACCGACGAACACGAGCTGTGGCATGGCGAGAGCATGGCGGGGGCATGTTAGGACGAGGCAGGGGCGTGGCGGGGCGTGCCAAGGGCGTTGCAGGGGCGTGGCGGGGGCGTGTCGAGGTCGTGGCGGGCGCGTGGCCAGAGCTGCGTGGCGGCGCGTGGTGGGCGCGTCGGCCGTGCGCTGGTCTGCGCCGCCGTCGTTCATCCGCGCGGCCACCGGCCTCCCTGACGCTGGAAAGCATGTCTAGTGGATGCGCCATGCTCGGATCTATCATCTGGAAGGTAGAACTTGAAGCGGCAGGCCCAACACCGCCGTTGTACACCAGCCGTCGTGCACCGGCCGTTGTGCACCGGCCGTCGTGCCAGATTCGTCGTTGCTGTTGCTGCCCGAGCTCTGCCTGGCCGCCGTGCCATCCACCGTGAGTCACAGAAGTCGCTGGACATCTCCATGACGAGCCCCGCTGCCTCCAGCGCCCTCCCCGCGTCGCCATGCTCCGGCGCGTGCTCCGTGGTGAACTCCGGCCGATCCAAACGAGCCGCTCGGTCTGGCTCGGGCTTCGTCCCTGCCGGTCCAAAGGACGGCTCGGTCAGGCACCGGCCCGGACCGTGTCCACCCTGAGCTATACATGGCAGCCCTTTAACTACGTTGCCATCTGATTTAGCATATCGCTGATTAGATGGCTTGATTGTAGGTGCAGCAGCCTTTAACTATGTTGGCTATACATGCCAGCCCTTTAACTACATTGCCATCCATGGCATCCTGCAAAATATTCAAGGGAAGTTCTAAGGGGCAACATGAAAATGTCTAACAATGAAGTTCTCACAGCTCAATGCAACAATGACCAGAGGGAGTTGTCGTCCGGTTCAGCACTTCAATTCGACGTCCGCAACAATGCTGCCGCCCACCGCCAAAGCGGGGCTGTGAGCCATTGGGCACCACATTCACCCTGGTGCAAGACGGATGCCATGGACTCTTCGTAAGTCTCGACATCTCCGTGAATCAATCTTTTAATCCAGTTGCCGATGATGAGTTGGGTCGAGATCCAATGTTTGGGGTAGCTGAATTGGGTCTGTGAACATAGGGTTCCAGGGTCGCGTTCCTACCATCGTTTCGTGCTGTTCCCTGCGTCGTCCCCGAAACCTGATCCGGGTCGACGTTCCCGGTACACAGGAATTGGCACCATTCCGATTTGCTATTGGGTTATATAATCATGTACTACATGGCAACAATCCCGTCAGAAATTCAGTGAAAAACAAGGCACTAGGTCGGGCATCGACCAGCATTACGCGTGTGTTTTATATGTTTGCAGCAGGCGATAATCGATTAGCGCGTGCCTCGAGTGCATGCACGTCTAGACGTGGAATCAACCAGGCATTACATGTGCGTATTATGTGTCTGCAGAAGTGGAGAATTTATTAGAGTGAGGCTCGAGTACATGGATGTCTAGGGAACAATCCAATCAAGGTTCTGCCATCAGCCAAAAGAACCGGCAAAGAACTACTTGGCGAGTTGTACTTTGTGTTTTGAGGACCATCAGTAGATCATGCATGCACCAACGAGTACAGCTGTGTCATGTATTTCAACAAAGGTAACTTAAGCTTCTCACTTGACCAGCTCTGACACCTAGCCTTTTGTTTCTCAATTATCTACTTTGATCATTAATTTTATGTGAACATCCGAACACAAATCTGTCAAATATTTATATGTGCATAAGAAGAAAATAGTGATACTATTGCCACACAATATTAAACCTCGATATGGATGATGTATGACTAAATACTTTCTGAAACATTGGAAAAGGGAAATATTCTGTGAGACCTATTTATCGTGAAAGGTGTGAAAACCACATTGATTATTGGTGCCAGTGGCTTTGGTTCTTTCCTTGATTTATGAACACGTTTCATTCTGATGGCCTGTTAATTTTGGCGGGACAATGAAACAAATAGATGTACAGATATGGTATGTGCTTACAATTCATTTTGGCCGAGAGAACATATCATAGTACAATATTATAATGGTCAAAATTAAATTTATTGAGCCATAAAAGAAAACAAATTGAACAATAAATATTAGAGTGTAAACATAAATATTCTTGCCAAATTTGTTTCTTATGTATCTCCTAGACTGAACATAATAGTTTTAGATCTGCCTTCGTGCATATCAGATCACTGGATTCAGTTAATTAGTTCTCTGCTGCTGCAATGATATATTAGGCTTCAGATTTTGTAGATTTCTGCAGGTTCTATCGACCATATCTGCACATCTATATGTTTTATTGTCCATGCGAATATTAACAGGCTATCACAACAAAACGTGTTCATAAATCAAGATAAGAACTGAAGCCAAGTTACAGGACAACGGAAGGTTCCCAATCCTCAAGTTTCTCTTTTTTTTTCACTTCAGATTAATCTCAGTTCAACTAAATTGTTCCTCTTAAAGTCACATGAGCTATCGAGAAGTCAATATAGTTCATTTGCATAATGGTTTGGGGGATCCATTAATTTACATGATAGATCACAACTACATACGTCTGACAGCAGGGGAAACAAATTGTATGGTGTTCAATGTGTCAATACGCTAGATATCCCTCCACTGCATCCTCTCCAGGCCATCGATTAATTGAGACTATGGCTGCCGTGGCCAATGGCCAATACATACTGCACTGTAGGCTGCATGTGCAACACTTCCCTAGCATTCATGTGTATTCTCACGTTTTCTGCTTCTTCTGCAGACTTCCTTCATCCGAGCGCAGGCGTGCTACCACCTTGACATGGTGCCAAGCTTTGCTTGCAACTACCTTGGTCACTCCTGCCGCAAATCATATCAACTGCACCAATCCTCTGTAGCAGGCACATATTCTATGCTTCTTTTGATGGCATTGTGTCAATTAGCAAAATTGAGTCACATGCCCATCCAATCATTATGCGACTGAATTTTATTCAAGATTTTTATGTGAAGAAATGCCTCTCTTGCATTCGGTTTATCTCTGCTGCTTTGGTTACCATCATGTGTTGACTAGCAATGATGGAGCACCCTGTCCAGCTGATCATCCAGTTACTAACTTTTTCAGCAGTGGTCTTTACGGCGCAAGATTCTTACTCGAGACAAATAGAAATACTACGAGCTGCTTCAGCTTTTGCATGCTTCCTAGGCATGGTATTGGTCGGACTTAGAAGTTAGGGCGCCAATTTGATTTGAGAAAGCAACAGTGTATGTCGTGAATCATGCAAGTCCTCGGACACATGGAGGTTTGTCTTACTACGCCATAGTTAGGGTATTTGATGTACATTAATTACATTGTGTTAGCATTACATCTTCCAATATACTATGTTTGTGTCTATGGGAAGGCAATTAGTTGCCAATTTTGTATGTGGATAACGAGTATCTCAGGTGATAGATCTTATTTATGTGTCACTATTTTACTTTAGTAGCACACTCTCTTATGCTATAGCGGTTTGTTGCATGGCTAATATTTTTGATCCCTAAAATATCTCTGTTGTCTAAGGCTCCTGGCTCAATGGAAACTTTTATGAAACCAATGCATTATTTTGGTTGAATTTCTTTTACAGAATATTTTCGTTCAACTTTGCTGCCATATTGTTCCAATCTGATTATGTAGTGGTTGATTGAGTTTTGTAATGGAATTTATTGTCAACATGTAAATCAGCTTTTACTTACCTCACTGATTTGGTTTAACTTGGCACCTATACTTTGTCCATTTATTGGTAAACAACTTCTGCATGTTTGAGCGATCATGATGTGTTCTACTCTGAACTTCTTGACTGATAAACTAGAAAATCTCGCAGCTTCTTAGCTGATTATGGAATTACTTAATTAACTATTTAGTTGTTTTTTATTTTCTGACACACCAAGGAATATTTAATATAGTTTCTGATGGAAAATGGTCATATATCAACTATATATACTTATATATGTAGGAGAAGTACAATGAGGGTAATTAGTTATCATGAAACAAAATGAAAATCGCCTTCCACATACTATACACGAGACTTTGATCAGCCAATTACACTCTCCATTCATAAATGTAAGACTTTTTGAACATAGCACAGTTCAAATATTTTACTTTGAGCTCTGATTTTCATGTCATATATGTTAATAAATCACATTAACCTTATGATATTGCGAAACTATTTTCTCTTATTATTCTATAGTATTATTACAACTCAACCAAAATGGAACTTATACCCATATATTAATATAGTCAAAATTGGAGAAGTTTGTTCGCATGCTTTTTTAGGACAATGCCATCCATTTACAACCACATGTTTCACAAAATACTATTATTCCACATTTAAAATCACAAACATGCATTAGTGTATATGTTTTAACCTATATATATTTCAGGCAAAAGATTTGCTCCAAACTTTTAGTTCAAGCATATTTTAAGATAGTTATGTGTATAAAAGGTCACATCCTCATGTTCAAGAAACTGTACTCGCGTCGCGTGACTTTATATAAACTTTTCAATATTCCTTATATGATGAACTTGGCGACTATCACAAAGCACATGATTTTGGCGGCATTATTCTTATTTCATTTGACTTAACACCATATATTCTTCCTGTATATGAAATCATGTGTTTCTAAACATATATTATTGGACACACATCCCAACAAAATCACAAATGAAAATATGCATAACATAAACTACAGAGATAAAATGACATAACTAGCCCGTGCGAATGCATGGGTTGAGGACTAGTTTTCAATAATTTACAGCCCATTTGCTAATTCTTAAGGATATTTGAATCCCATATTCTTTTTATTAGCATTACAGACCATATATTCTGGGCACTGCTAAAAAATTCAACGAAATTTTGCATATCTCGGTGTGGTCCGAACTCTTTTAATCACGAAATTTTGAGTCACGTTAAAAATAATTTTCAAAATATTATATCAAAATAAAATTCAAAAAACAATTCTTCGCAAAAAATGAATGAAATTTAGAATCTTAACTAGCAAGATGCCCGTTCGTTGCACGGAACATGAAGATGCATTTTAGTTTATCTTGTGGGAGAAAAGATGATATTTTAATGTAATTGCGAGTTGGCTTTGGTTTTTATAAGAGTAGAGAGTAGAGAAATCCTGGAAAAAAATATGATATTTTAATGCCATTGCCGGTTGGCTTTGGTTTAAAAATTTACAGCCCATTTCTTACGACTTATAGCCCGTTTTATGGGGAAGCCCATTTCTTACTGCTTACATCCCTCCTCGTCTTGAAAGATTTGCAGCTCAGCAGGGCTGAGAAAAGCAAGTAGGCCTCGGTTTTGGTATTCTCCAAAAAAAAGAACTGGGCTAGCAAATTTCAGAAAAAAAATATATCAACTGGGCTCGTCATGTGCTTAATAAAATCGTAAGCGTGGGCTAGACGGGCCACAGCCCCCGCACAGCGCGCAGTTGAGCTCCGTCTCTGAAACTAAAAAACAACTCTGTCTAAAAAAAACTAAAAAACAACTAGGCGAGCTGCTGGGTCCCTGGTGTTATCCGCTCATTGTGTAATTTTCTAGTTTATTGACTACATTGACAATGGCGTGGGACCTAGTTGTCAAACAATTAGGAGGAAGCATTTTTTTTGGCTTGTAATAACGAGGCACCTGCTTGCGAAATGCAATGACCCTGGTGGGTCCCTACTGTTAGCCTCTCCACGTATAGTCATCTCCTGATTCCTCTTGGTTGTTGACCATGTTGACAACGCCAGACGGCGGCGGGCATAGCAAGCGAACCAAGGCGGAGAACGACGGCAAGGCCTCAGACGGAAACGAACAACATCCATGGAAGATGCGGCAGTGTAGTGGCAGGTGGAGAGGAGTACGAGGGCAACAACATGCAAATCAAGCATACAAATGGTACAAAAAGCCCAAGGATTAATTATTCATCAAATTTTTAGACAAAACCCAGATTGAACATGACAGTAACATCTAACCCAACCACTCTTTTTTGCAGTCACAAACAAATGGATCGGTCTGATCCATAAAATCAACATCCTGTGCAAAAATATTATTTCAGGATGTCTACAACTTATTGTAAATAGAAGCCGAGCACGTTTAGAAGCCCATTTGTCCACCTGAAACTTCTTTTTTTGCTGTTCAACATGTTCGTCCGTGAGAAATCTCTTGCTGTAAAAATTAAGCCTCATGGACAATAGTAACCTCGCATTCAACAGGAAGAATGTGACAAAGCTTCTGTTTCCCTGGTTGGATGCATATCGTCCCATCGTTATTGTCCTCAAACGAATGTCATGAGAACTGAGAAAATCCTTGTGCTTATTACGCCAACGATTGGTTATATGTTTTTCTCCATGTGGTTCTGCCTAAGTAGACATGAAGATTGAAAACAGTTAAGGTCTGAAAAAGAGTATGTCGGAAGAACGACAGCTAAACATTTAATTCTAGTACAATATATACGGGCTTTCAATGTGCATGAAATCATCACCTCTATGTATAAATTCTCTAGAGATTGAAAGCATCGTAGCAAGCCAATAATATGTCGAGATCAAAACTATACATTCTGATATATATGATCTTGACAGAATCCAGCAGCATTGATAGGCTATCAATGGACGAACTCTTCATTGAGAATATAACATAATATTAGTACCCAAAGTGTACTCCAAGATGATATAAAACTTATGCGCACAAATGAAAAATGCAGCATATGATTACAAATGTGTAGATGATAATATACGGTACCTGAAAAAGTGAGGATCCAAACACCAACTCCTTGTGATTATTAAACGGGTCACGAATTACACCTAAGGTCTCCAGCTTGGGCGCAGAGACGACAATTATTTCTAAAGGTGTATAAAAATTATGAAGGAGCAACCTTTCAAGTGAAGGTGCATCTTCAATGATGAGCTGCTGTCCTTTAAAACAAATTCCGATGCTTTTAAGGTGAGGCGACTTTATTTGGAGATAAATGATACCGATTTCTATTCCCAAAACAATCAGCAAGCGCTCTAGGGCAGGGAAACTGGAGTGGATGATGCTATGCAGTGAGGCCTCCAACAGATAAACCACCACAAGCGAAAGTTTTTTTAGCAGTGGGAGTCAAAGCATTTGTACCAGATCGTCTGGTAGATGGCACCAGGCGAAGGTGGTGGTGTGGAGAGAGGAGGAAAACCGCGAGATGGACAACGGCGGTGTGGGCATGAATTCTTGGTATGTTCGTGGTATGAAACTTTCATGGTAATGGTAGAACTCAAACTGCTGGAGTTTTCCGAATTCAATGGATGTCAGCCAAGCGTCCACCTTGCCGGGTATGGACAGCAGGTAGCTTGTCTGGATGCAGAGGCATGGAACGGGGCCCTGTTGGTGAGAAGAGACGATGGCTCTGAGGAGATCAAATTCAGGAAGGACAGATATCTGACGACGGTCGAGATTGAGGTGCATGGTGCGCCATAGAAGGCGCCACCGAGTTGAGAGGACTTGTGTGCGGCAGCAATCCTTGGCGGGGAGAAGCGAGATGATCTCCTCAAGGATGACGCCCGGGAGATCGCTAATGCGGTACACCGGTGATTATACCGGTTCCTCAGATCCGGGTTGGGGGGGGCTCGCCGCTTCTCCCCGCACTACCGGCACTAGTAGGAAAAGTGCTATAGATGAGATGGGCACTAATGGCGCACCTGTCGTGTGGTGCGCCACTACTATATAGCAGTGGTGCACCATGTGCAGGTGCGCCATTAGTGTAAAAGACACTAATGGCGCACCAGGCACATGGTGCGCCACTAGTAACAAATTTTTTTCGAACCATACTAATGGCGCATCATGGCACGGTGCGCCATTACTAGTGCTAACTACTAATTGCGCACCGGCCACACAGTGCGCCACTACTATTGTTTTTTTATTCTTTTTTTGCAAAACTACTAATGGCGCACCGTAGCATAGTGCGCCATTACTAGTTTAAACTAGTAATGGCGCACTGTGCCATGATGCGCCATTAGAATATATACTTTTATTTTTTATTTTTTTGCAAAACTTCTAATGGCGTACCAGCAGCAGGTGCGCCATTAGTAACCAGGGTTACTAATGGCGCTTTTGCAGGTGGTGCGCCATTAGTAACCTGGGACGAACAAGATATTTTGGACAGCCCACCTACCCACTCACTTTCCCCACTTCATTCTCTCCACCTCCTCCTCCAAGCTTGTCTCGGCTGCCTCCTCCTTCTCACCTCATTTGCACCATAGATTTATCCAAAATTAAGTGGTTAAATTACCTTTTTTTGACAGGTAAGTAAGGGGGAAGCTATCTTTATGTTGTTCTCCCTCTCCAACAACGTGCACATGCACTTTTTGTGGCCTAGCTAGATCTATGTATGTTCGTGGTTTTGCATATGTTTGTGGTGTTGCATATATGTTTATGTTTGCAGGTACCGGTATTTGAATAGTGATGGTTGCCAATATTTTGCCGGAATGTTGATTCATTTCGGTTTCGGCGAGAATTTTGGCCCTATGCATTCTTTTTGGTCCTATTTTTAGGGAAAGTCATGCCAATTTTTTTCTTGGTTCTAAAATATCATTTTGCTCTACCCCGCAGGCGACCATGGTCCGCACGATGACCGAAGGCATCGTGAATAGGTTTTTGAGTTCCGCGAAGGCCGAGATGCTTCAAAAGAACGAGACGGAGATAAGATGTCCGTGTTGAAGATGCAAGCTGAAGAGCCTTATTGCAGACCCGGATTCCGGGCAGGTGCAGGACCACCTGCTCTAGCGTGGTTTCATGGATGGCTATCAGTGGCAAGGTGATGAAGATGACTATGAAGTCGTCCATGGGGGCCGGGCAAGAAATGAGGAAGGGCAGCAAGACAACCACCGCGGTTCGGGCGGGCGAGAAGACGAAGAATCTCCATGACATGATCACGACAGTGATGCTGTACATAGTCATCATGTAGAAGATGCCGGACATGATGATGAGGAAGATGCTGGAGCAGACGAAGGGCATGATCATGAAGATGAAGATGCCGGCGGAGCAGACAACGATGGACCATCCATGGGTTGGGTGCAGGACCCTCATATTCAAGAGCTGCTTCTCAAGCAGACGGATAACGCAAGAGCTGCCGCCTGAGAGAAAGCCAAGCTGGATCAAGTGGAGATAGACGCGGTTACTCCATTGTATGAAGGATGCAGGCCCGAGGATACCCGCCTGAAAGTAACGCTAATGGCTCTGGAGATGAAGGTAAAACACAAAATGACCGACGCATGCTTCGACGAGAACATGTCATTCTGGCACGAACGTCTTCCCAAGGGGAACAAGTGCCCGACCAGTTTCGAGGAGGCAAAGAAAATCGTGTGTCCTCTAGATTTACCGCACTTGAAATACCATGTGTGCATGAACAATTGCATCATTTATCGGGACGAGCACGCGGAGTCTACCATATGTCCGGTGTGCGGCGTCACTCGATACAAGAAGAGGAAGAAAGCTCCTCGAAAAGTGGTGTGGTACTTTCCGATCACTCCTCGTCTGCAGCGGTATTTCGCGGACCCTAAGGTAGCAAAGCTCCTGCGTTGGCACACGGATAGGGAGGAGAAGAAGCGAGAAGATGATGCAAATGATCTGGAGATAAATAAAAAAGACAAGATGCTGAGTCACCCAAAGGATGCGAGCCATTGGCAAGCCTTGAACTTCGAACACCCAGAATTTGGGAAGGATCCAAGGAACATCGTGCTAGGCGCGAGCACCGATGGAGTCAATCCATTTGGCAGCCAGAGAAGCTCACATAGCACCTGGCCTGTGTTTGTGTGGATGTACAACCTTCCCCCCTGGTTGTGCATGAAGAGGAAGTACATTCACATGAGTATGCTAATTGAAGGGCCGAAACAACCAGGGAACGACATCAATCTGTATCTGGGGCTGCTGAAAGAGGAGCTAGACACACTGTGGAAAATGCCAGCCAATACGTGGGACGCCGTAGAGAAAGAATATTTCCCTATGAGAGCCGCACTGCTCACGACGGTGCACGACTATCTCGGTTACGGATATCTTGCGGGGCAGGTGGTCCATGGATTTTCTAGATGCGTCAGGTGCATGGATGACACAACGTATCGCCAGCTAGATAGAGATCCAGGGTCTTCGAAAACCGTGTTCATGGGACATTGAAGGTGGCTTCGCGACGATGACCCGTGGAGGAAACGCAAGGATCTGTTCGATGGTGAAACCGAACCTTGAAGACGCCCACGTACGAGGAGCGGCGAGGAAATGGACCAGCTATTGAAAAATTGGAAAGATTGCCCACTGCTGGGAAAGAAGCAAAAGGCACCAGAGCCGGGAAAGAAGCGAAAGGCGCCAGAGCCACTGCTGAAGGTATGGAAAACGAGGTCTGTTTTCTGGGACTTGCCATAATGTATATTCCACCGTGTGCCTCATAGCCTTGATGTCATGCATATCACGAAGAACATGTGCGAGAGTCTGCTTGGTACCCTGCTCAACATGCCAGAGAGGACCAAAGATTGGCCAAAAGCAAGGGCAGACTTGAAATCAATGGGCATCAGGGAGGAGCCTCATGCTAATGATGATGATGATGATGATGATGCGAAGCAGGACACGGAAAGTCGTCGCAAAGGCAAAAAGGCCAAGAAGACCAGAAATGACTACCCTCCCACATGCTTCACTCTAAGTCAAGAGGAGATCGAGCAGTTTTCCACCTGCCTCGTAGGAGTTAAACTTCCTTATGGTTACGCGGGAAAGATAAGCAGATACCTAGACCCAGCGAAGCAGAAGTTCAACGGGATGAAGTCTCACGACTGTCACGTGCTGATGACACAGATACTTCCAGTTGCAATCCGTGGGATCATGGACATGCACGTCCGTGAAATGCTATTTGGCCTATGCAACTTTTTCGATGTCATGTCTTGGAAGTCGGTTGGCGTGAGGCAACTCAGAAGGCTACAGGAAGAGATTGTGGTGATACTATGCGAGCTTGAGATGTACTTCTCGCCCGCATTCTTCGATGTTATGGTGCATCTGCTGGTCCATATCGTGGATGATATCATCCAACTCGGGCCGACGTTCCTGCATAGCATGATGCCGTTCGAAAGGATTAATGGTGTCATCAAAGGATACGTTCGCAACATGTCACGTCCAGAGGGAAGCATAGCCAGGGGCTTTCTGACCGAAGAGTGCATCTCCTACTGCACGAACTATCTAGGCATCGAGGACCCCGTTGGTCTGACCGTCAATAGGCACCTCGGCAGGCTCGCTGGATGGGGTCACCGTGAGGGTCGCCGCGAAATGCATGTCGACTTCGAGGGTCGACTCGCCGACTTTGAAAGAGCAAACCTAGTCGCGCTACAGCACATAGACGTGGTCAATCCTTGGGTGGTAGAGCAGAAAACCTTTATTGAGAAGACGTACAATGACCGAGGCCAACAGAGGACGAACAGAGATATAATCAAAGAGCACAACTCATGTTTCACACGTTGGTTCAAGCAGAAGCTTCTGTCGTACCCTTTACATGAGGATTCTTCCGTGGAAGAACAACTCATATTCGCCTTGTCACAGGGCGCCGAGCACAACCTGATGACCTATGAGGCATACGATATCAACGGCTACACATTCTACACCGAGGACAAGGACATGAAGAGCGATGGTTATCAGAACTCCGGGGTAACGATGGAATCCTACACCGGTAACGACAAGGACAGATACTACGGAAGGATCGAGGAGATCTGGGAGCTGAGGCTATGCTGGAGAGAAGGTCCCGATGTTCCATGTCAGATGGGCCAAGAGCATCCTAGAAGAAGACCGGTATTTCAACACCATGGATATACCTGAAGCCAAATCCAAGACGGCGGGCGCAAACGTCACCGCGAAAAATGAGCCATGGGTACTGGCTTCCCAAGTGGACCAATGCTTCTTCATTACCGACCTGCCAAAGCCCAGTCGTGTTGTCGTGAGGAGAGGCAAAAGGAAGATCATCAGAATGGATGGAGTAGCCAATGAGCAAGACTTCGACAAGTATGGCGACCCGAAGATCGAACATGACGACGACGATGAAGTAGCAGCATACACCATAAGAAGAAGCAGGACCACCCTACCTAAAGGACGTTCGTTCCACAGAAGAACTCCATTTGCGAAAAAGAAGGGCAAGAAGATTGTGAACAGATAGCTAGCTAGCTAAGATCGATTGTATTTAAATTTTAGTCTTCATTTCTCGATTGTATTTCATGGGCACTTTTTGAACTATCATGAATATTTTTAAAATTCATGGGCACTTTTTGAATTCATGAAAAAATATTGAATATTCATGAGGATACTCGATCTCGATCCCCTTCCATCTTGATCTCTATCCCCCCTCGCCAGATCCCCTTGCCGGATCCCCCTCGCCGCCGAGCACCCCCCGCACGCTCCCCCGCTCCCCCGCCGCCGACGACCCCCGCACCCTCTCCCGCTCCACCGTCACAAATGAATGCAACTAAAAGTAAAAAAAACAAATTTGATTATATATTCAAAAAAACAAATTTGATTATATTTTCAAATAACAAATTTGATGATATTTTTTTATATTCATAAATATTTTCAAATAAAAAATCTGATGATATTTTTTAAAAAATTACTGTTTTTATAAAAAATTATTACTGTTTCATATTCATATACATTTTCTAAAAAAATATTAGATGCAACAAAATAATAATAATAATAAATCTTACTTATGGCGCACGACTGGCTGGTGCGCCATTGCTATCTAAAAAAAAGAATACTTATGGCGCACGGTCACGCTGGTGCGCCATTGCTATAAAAAAACATTCTAATGGCGCACCGCCAGGGGGTGCGCCATTAGTAATCTTCCCCCATCCATACACTTCGTCCCTCCCTCATCCCTTCCTCTCGCCAGACACTTCGTCCCTCTCCCCCCACCGCGCCGCTACCTCCCTCGTCCCTCCCTCCACCGCGCCGCCGCCGCCGCCGCTGCCCCGACCCACTGCGCCGCAACCACCCACGCACCCCCGCCGCGTCCCTCTCCCCTTCCTCCCCCTCGAGCGCCGCCTCCCCCCGAGCCACACCTCCCCCGCGAGCGC
>NC_057798.1:67912312-67928945 GCF_018294505.1 Triticum aestivum
CCGCGAGCGCCGCCTCCCTTGCCTCCCTCGAAACCCTAGAAACCCGCGGGAGATTTGGAGCCTCGGAGCCGCCGGAGGCTTGGAGCCTCGGAGCCACCCCACGTCCACCAGGAGAGGAGGCCTGCGACCTCCCCGCCGTCTATCCCCGCCTCCCCCAAGCTCACCGTCTCCGCCCTCCGTCGTCTCCGCTCCGGCCACCACCTCATCATGGTCAGGTAACCCTCCTCCCTCTGCCTCTCTTCTCCTCTCTTCCTCTTGTCCTCCCTCCCGGCCATGCCCTCTTCTTCTCTCTTTTGCTAGGTTTAGGTCAAAAGTGGGACAAAAGCAATGCAGTACTCACTAGATCTATCCACCACCTTAGAAAAAATGCACTCCTAGTACATGGCTACTGCTATTTTTCTCCTAGGAAAAACATCACTCATTCGAAATGAAAATCTGTCCTAGCATTTTGAACTTTGAAATGAAATACAGTAGCAGTAGTAGTATTTGGAGTAGCAGTATCTTGTCTGTGCACTATCTGAAGCAGAGGATGGAAGCGGGTTTTGGTTCAGAGGCCGTAGTTAATGGGATACACAGGCAGGCGTGCCCATAAATTTCACACTTATGGCCTCCCATGCCTGCTTGCAGTACAATTCATATTTTTCTACTGCTTGGAGTACTCCTACTACCATAGCAATGTTACAAAAAAGATTTGCATTTAAATGGGTTTTATTTCCACAGGCGGGCACCCTTGGGGAATCTCTTGTTTGATCTTATCCCCCAAGAGAAATCATGTGACCCTCAGCAGGGCAGGTGCAGGGCTGACTGACAAAAAATGGTGCAGTTTTAATATGTGTAGGTAGATATAACTATAGGCAGAGGGAAAAATCCTGGGGAAATAATATTTAGCTAGAAAGAAAAGAAAACAAAGGAAATGAGGGTATAGGATGTGGCCTCCTCACTGAGCTATCTACTGCATCTAGTAGCCTAGGACCAAAAAACAGTGGCCATGTTTTGGAGCCTTGCACCAAGAATCTCTTATCTGCTTTGGAGCACTCATTTCCTTGTTTTAACTGAGTTATTTTGCACTAGAGAATATAGTTGTGTATGCTGTAACCTTGTTTTAACTGCATCTTCGCACCTGTGAGTTTTCCATCTTCTCTGCTACTCTGTTGGACATTAACCATTGCAAGCAGTGTGCTGCTACCACTGTCCTGCAAGGTAAGAGACATGTAGGACTGAAACTGGATCCAATCCTATTTGCAACTAGATATGGACTAATTGCAAACTGTGCTCTTTATTATATCCCAGTAAAATAAAATATAGGATAAAGTATGTAGTGCTGGCTCCTGAGAATGAGTAGAGCTATCTAGTCTCTACAAGCAACTTAAAGCCCCAGTATTCAGTTGCTGGTCTGGTTGTGGGTGACCATGGGATGCCCGTAGGAGAGACAAATAAACATAGCATACAGAGAAATAATTGATTCATCACAACTACATGCAGTCTTTATTTGGTCATACATGCAGTTTAAGTTTGGTTGGCAGACCATTTTACTCAATTTAATTATCTTATTTTCATTTGAGAACATCTTAATGTTCTCGCTTTGTAATGGTAAAGGAGGGCAAGTGTCGGAATTCTGGTTACATTGATGTTTTTGCCGTCAGTACAACATTGCCATGTGCTAATATATATGGGATAATAAGCTTCAGTGTATGAAGCTATTGTTAACTTCTACTCCCATCTTGCACGACATTATCCTTTGATGTATAGCTGCACTTATTAGCAATGTGTGTCACCTGTTAGCGATGTACGAAGTGATTTCTGCAATTCTTATGGGAGAGTCACCTCTGTTTAATGCACCTGTTTCGGTAGAAGCACAAACAACCCTCCATGAAAACTTCTACAATTTTATGTTTACATCAAAAATTCACAATACAGAGACATGAGTTTTTATAATTAAGTTGGGACATTAGTTTTAGTATAGTTTCTGATTGTATCTTCAATGACTTGTTGGACAGCCGTACTTTCTAGTATATCAACCTGATACAAACTCTTACATTAATGTAACAACTATTTCCCTAAGAAGAGTCTTACACTGGTTGCAGTTGCCTGTACTAGAGTCATCCATGGAATTGTAGCTACTGTCAAAAACTTGAGCTACTGTCAAAAACTTCAGTTAGGTACTGTTAGGAGCTACTGTCAAAAACTTGAGCTACTGTCAAAAAATTCAGTTAGGTACATTATAAAGCATTGTACTCCAATGTGTATATATTGTTATTATTTTTCTGTAATGATGATGGAACATTATAAAGCATTGTACTCCAGGGTGTTGCTTTATTGTGCTGCCTCTGAATTACTTGTGATCACATTGAGAAAGACTTGCAAAGATGATGATCATCTTTTAAAGAAAACAATTTCTGTAAACACGTCAGTAACTTTGCTAGTTTGCTGGGTTTTGTCTCCGACCATTGTGTCGTGATGAATTTGCAGGTACCCCGAGAGGCCCTTGAGTTTGCCGGAATGTCGATTAACTTCCGTTCCGGCAAATTCGGGTACTCCATATGTCCTATTTTCAGCAAAGGTCATGCTGAAATTTTCTGTGAATTTTAGCATCACTTTGCTAAAAATAGGACATATGGGGTACTTGCGACTAATGCGTGGGCCGGGGTATCTTAGTACTTAGTTAAGTAGGATCAACTTCCCCGCCATTCTTGCTACATTAAACCATAGGTGGCAATAGAGCCAAGTGATTAGGCCCAACTTAGAATTCTCCTTAGCATCGATAAACCCTAGATGATAAACCCAACATAGGTGGCAATAGAACCAAGTGATTAGTGTCAAGTGATTAGGCCCAACCTAGGGTGCCTCAGCATCGATAAACCCTAAATGATGAAAACTTAACTTATCATTTAGGGTGCCTCGACATCGACAAACCCTAAATGATGAAACCTTGGCTTCTATAGGGTGCCTCGGTGTCGATGAGAACCTAAATGATGTACGCTTAGGCTTTTAGGGGGCTTCGGCGTCGACAAACCCTAAATGATAAAAGCTTAGCTTTTAGGATGCCTCGGTGTCGACAAACCCTAAATGATGAGACCATGATCTTGTTCCTTGAAAATAACCAACTTTTTGACCAAACTTTTTTTCCTATTTAGAGCGAAACATGGCCCACAACAATGAGGCCGGCGGTTCGGGCAGCAAGCAATTCTGGGAGCTGTCCCAGGAGATGGAGGAACAACCTCACCACTATGAGGATGCCGCGGAAGACACCGATCCTAAGTACACAACCCCTAGTGGCGTCAGGGATGACACCACTAATGGTGCCGCCGAGGATGCCACCATTGATGGTGCCGCCGAGGATGCCACCACTAATGATGGCGGCGCACGCACAGATGGCAGCCAACCGAAGAAGCAACGGAAGGACCAGCGCCCGAACGCGCTCCTCACCATCAAGGAGGAATTTACTGAAGTGGACTCCGACGGGCATCCAACGGAGCCCAAAGATATACTCAAGGGGTACTCGGTTCAGCTCGGGTTCATTCTCCAGAGCACCATCTTGATCAACATCGAGAACCTTAGGCATAAGGACCGAGGGAATTTGCGCAACCTCCTCTTCACGAAGCTGCACGAACGATACAAGTTACCCGTTGAATTTGAAAACACACGGCTCTCAGGGAATAAAGTGAACAGTGCCGCCCTCACGAGGATGAGCACGACCCTGTCTACTTGGAGAAGCGCGGTGAAGAGAATGATTGAGAAAGGTGATAGTTATGAGAAGATCAAGGCGAAAAATCCTTCGATCATCGAAGATGACTACAAGGAGTTCAAGATCAAATGCGAGAGCAGTGCAACGTCCGAATCAAGTCAGTGGGGGAAAGAAATGTGGCAGATGAACTTAGGGGAACACAAACTCGGTCCCGGCGGTTACAGAGTGGCGGAGTCTATATGGGGCAAGGAGGACACGGAGCGTGCCGAGCAAGGCCTACCGCCGGCTTCAAGAAATACAGCAGTGACAAGCAGATCAGGAACTTTGTTAGGGCCCGGTACAAGGAGGACCCGATAACAAAGGAGCTTACCATGGAATTGAAGACCAGGGCGCTTGAGCTTGTTCTGGCGAAGGAGACTGAAAGCAGTAGCGCGGGTCGTCTCAGAGCACCCCTTCTTGGGACAGCACTCTAAATAGGGCGTTGAACGTAATGAAAAACAAGGATAAGCTGAGTAAGCCGTCGTCAGCTGGTCGTGTGGCCGGCAAAGGCTTGTCCACAAAATGGTCGTCATACTATACTGCTAGTGGGAAAAAGGAGAAAAAGACCAGCTCGGAAAGCCAGTCGCGCGAGGTTGAAGAACTCAAGGCACAAGTGGCGCGGATTCCGGAGATTATCCAAGAGCAAGTGCAACAATGACTGGGAACGACGCTCACCGACATTATGCCTACCTTGATTCATGGGCTGACGGCGTGGATTGCGGGTGGCCAACAGGGGCCGCCCCCGATTCCCAGCTTCACGGCCAGCAACTCGCACAACAAGTAGGCGGCACCGTTGGTGTATCCGGCGGTGCCATTGGTGTCTTCGGTGGCGCCATTGGTGTCACCGGCGGCAGTGGTATTGGTGTCTCCAGAGACGGCACGGGCATTGGAGCTTAATGCACCAGGGTGTACGCCGGCTGGCACCTCGCCAGCAAGCGGCCCCTTCGTCAGTTGCACGCCCGCCGTTGGTAGTGCCTCGACATTAGCCGAGCTCGACGCCATCATCACGGTAATTAATTAAGCCTCTCGGCCGAGGACTTCATCTCCTTTTGCCTTTGACTGGGCATCCCTAACGCCGTACATGTTTTTGCAGGGCACCACCGACGTTCCGTGCACTCTCATGCACTTCGTGAACGACGAGTTGGTCGATGTCGCCAAGGGAAAAATCGTTCAACCGGGCAACCCCGTGTTCCATGGTAAGCCGATGCCACCCACCGTGTATATTGTTCAACTGGATCGGGTGCTGCCAGGCTGCGACAAGTTGTTACCTCCGATTCGACCCGCTGGGGCCAACTAAGATGATCTGATGACCCTCAGTGCCTACCTAAGCTGGCCCCTGCTTTGGCCAAAGAGCCAGATTCGTTTGGGGGCGGGGGACACCACCCCACAGACAAGACCGCCAGTCGTGTCGGCGCCGCGCCATGGCAAGAACACCGCAATGCTACCGGACATGCCGGACATCCCTATGGCACAGGTTCCGGACATGCATATGGCACATGACGACAATGATGATGACAACGACGACGGTACATTTACCAACCTCGATAAGTATTTTGCCGAACATGGGTACGGTGACGAGTTCGGCGGGCCTCCTTCTCAACAACCCAACCAAGACGACCGCGATCTAGCTGGTACGGCGGAGAAATCCAGTTGCAACAGGCGTCGTCTGGCGTTCAGTTCTCAGGAGACGACTCCAGCTCCCGCCTTCACCGAGCCTCAGATAGCTGAGGTGCGAAATATTATCAGCCCCAACAGGCTCAAGAAGGCGGTCTGTGAGCAGAACTCGGTCCCATTACAGCAGATCAAGAAGAAGGGACGGAAACGAAAGACTAACAAGGGCGCCGGTGCGAGCCAGCCGGCACCGAGTACGACCCGTGCTCAGGACGGGCCACCTTCACCTCAAGATATCTCGAGGAGGGTGCATGTGGCGGGTAGGGCGATGCTACCGACAAATATGCTCAATGCTGCAACCGGTGCTATGCGGAGTCTGCATGACAGCATTCTTTCTTTGGAGAAGATGCGTCGCTCCCAAAATGATGTGGCATACCCGGTTTTCGTGGCCAAGGTGCTAGAGGGCAAGGGCTTTGTGGATGGCGCCATCGGGGGTACGATCGTCCTGCAGTTTGATGACATCTTTGCTATGTTTAATCTTCATCCGCTGCACTACACCTTCGTTCGGCTGTTTTCGCTAAGTATGGAGATGCGGATCATTCGAGACAAGACCCTAGACATCGTGATAGTCGACCCCTTCTACATGCGTGCCAAGATCTTGGGCAGCGCTGGGGACCGACAAGTCGCAAGTTCACACCTCAAAAGAGTCATTTTGGCAAACCCAGATAAGGATAACTTCCTCGTGCCTTACTTTCCCGAGTAAGTCATCCCCTCACCGCCCCGTAACATATGATTTCTTCGATTTCGATCGTTCTTTTTTTTTCTAACATTCCATGTTCTGTGCAGTGACACACATTGCACACTCATCCTCTTAAGCCCGAAATATTCCACGCCCATGTATTTCGACCCGGACCGTGACTCCAAGATAGACTACACAAATATCAAGAAAGTTCTTGATGATGCTCTCGCCGGCTGCGCCACATCTGGAGGCACCTTTAAGAGGCCAGTTCGTAGGTACGACAGGCACGTGTTCACCCACAATATGACGTTCCCTTGCGTCAAGCAGCCGCCTGGTGGTCAGAAGGATGCCTACTACGCCCTCCATCACATGAGGGCGATCGTACGAGACCATAATCACCTTCTGCTACCAAATAATGTCAAAGATTGGGCCGCAAGCTTGGCGGCAATCTAGGACGTGGACCTCCGACAAGAATTCTTTCGCATCTAGTCGGAGTTTGCAGAAATCATCCATCAAGATGTCCTTCGTACCTCGGGGCAGTTCTACCTCAGAGAGCAACCGTCCAACAGTGAGATAGACACAACACTTCAAATGCAGGCTGACAACACCCGCGACTTCATGACCATCACGAAAGACGGCGGCTTCATCCACGCTCTGGTCCCATTAGTCGAGTCGAAAGTAGTGATGTTATTTGTAGTTCTGAAACATCGATTAGATCATGTTGTAATTAAACTTTATTGAACTTGTATGTCTCTTTGGTTTGGACAGTCATTCAACTTAGATGTAATCGATGCTATTTATAAGTAGGACCATGAATCGTGCTATTAATATCTTGCTTTTCTCTTCCAATCCTTTTGTTGCATACTTATATATTTCTTATGTATTGTCTGTTGTTTGGCTTGTGCATAGAGATTCCGTCGTATGTCATGTACAAGGGTAAGGTTCCTGGAGTCTACGACGACTGGGAGGAGTGTTGGAGATAGGTTCACCGTTTCAGCGCTAACAGTTACAAAGGGTACACCATTAGGGCGGAGGCGGAATCTAGATACGCCCGCTATCTAGCGGGAGAGAGGATGGAGCGTTGGAGGAACCGGTTGAAGACCAGTTTCATCGTGATGATGCTCATCGTGATGACCGCAGCTCTCTTCTATGTGATGGTAGTTTAGACGATCGGTATCGACTTGTAATGTGAAGACAAACTCGCTAATCGCGGTCTCGAGACTTGTAATGTTCTATCTTTGTTCGGTCTTTTGAATTCGGAGACTAATATGATGAATTGTATTCGGAGGCTAATCTTCTATTGTATTCGATGAATCTGCTGTTGCTGTGTGGTGTTGTCTAAATTCTGTTCAATAATATATTTTGTAACCTGTGAAAATATCAGAAAAGAAAAAAAATCCCTAATATTCATACTAGTGGCGCACCACACAAGACACTAATGGCGCACTGTGATAATCACACTAATGGCGCATCACCCACTGGTGCGCCATTAGTATGCCAAAGCACATGGGTACATATGGCCCCCTGGGAGGCATTCTAATGGCGCACTGTGGGCTATACTAATGGCGCACTGCATGGTGTGCCATTAGAACACCAGATACTAATATCGCACCAGTGGTGCGCCATTAGAATTTAATTCTAATGGCGTGATGCTAGTGGCGCACCAATAGTGCGCCATTAGTAGGCAAAACTGGTGCGCCACTAGCATGCCTTTTCCTAGTAGTGGGGGTGCGGGATCTACAACCGGCGTCGCCGCTGGCGGGAGCCTCATCTTCTTGGCACTGGGGCCATCCGACTCCATTTTCCTTGTGGGCATCGCGCCGAGTTCACGGGTTTAAGAAGAGTAACTAGAGACGAGCCTAGTGGTAGTGCGAGTGGGGAAGGAGAGCTGGGGATTTTTGTAGGAGTGGAAGAAGAGGAGCAGGCGTTTTCTGTACGAGTGAGGAAGAAGGTGAGCAGTGTTCTATGGATGAGTGAGTAAGATTGGGGAGCGGGGGGAATTGGAGGGGAGATGGAAGCGAGAGAGCGAGCTGTTCGTGTTTATAAGGCACGCTGCACTAACTACTCGCTTTTTCCCAAGAACCACTCTCTTCTTTTGCGTTGCTGCATTGGAGTTGGCGCATGGACTTGGCTGCAGGATGCATGTGCCCGCCGGCCACTGCATGCGCCTGGTTTGTTACTAGGCCTATTTAATAGGATGGCTATGGAGTAAATTATGGAGATTTATTTTCTCATTGTGCGTCCACCAAATTAGAGGATGCGGTACTGGATGCAGACACTCACATTAAACTAACATTCAGAAGAACAAAAGTTCAGCATGTCTATGCATCTCAATGACTCACCATACTATAACCAATACAAAGCTGTGAGAAGGTGTGGAAATAAAAAAAATCGGTCGATGCTTCTCTGAGCAAAGGGCCTCCCTACGCACGCATTAATTTCCTGGGCATGCTTGTTTCTTCTCAATGTTGCGAGCACTTTGAGCATGTTGGCAACTCCACAGCTAGCTAGCTGCCTCATCTTGCAATTGATGCTGACACATTTGCAACTAACACATGAGGCAATAGAGATGACTCAACATGGGTCCATATTGTGCAGTTCCCCTGAAATCATATTCATTTTCCTGAATATGAAAAGATAGGTAAACAGTAGCTATACTTAAACGGTGTTGCAAAACAGTAGCACATATCAATAGCTTGGTATGACAAAACACGATCATCTGGATGAAGGGGATACTGACTTGCCTTAGGAAAATTATATATAATTTCATAAGTCCTTGGTTGATTTCCACCTTTGGCTGCACTGCTTGTTTGCTCCTCCACACATGACAGGATCGTTCCGCACTGCATTCAGCAAGTCAATGTATGAATAAGCTAATTTCATCTTGCGGTGGTCATTGTACCTAGTTACGAATGTAGGAATACCTGGAGCACCATGAGGTTAGCTGACAGCAGGTAGATGCAGCCATATAAATTTTGTGCAGTGCTACCAAAATTGAGGTTTGCATCCCTTCCCGTTATGAGAATTCTTCTTGAAGTTGGTAGAATGTCACGGCTTGTTCTTTGCATCAAACTTGCCTTTCCCCTGAGTTTTGTTCTTGTTATTTTGGGGCTGGTTGGGCTGGAAGTTCTCCTCGTGTACCATGTGGGCACTAGAAGCTCCCTCAGTGACCCAAGAGCGTGTGTCTTTTGCTCTCGCCTTCTCCTCAAAATCAAGAGTGCTAATGAGATCCAAAACAGAAAACTCATGTCTCTTGTTTTTCAGAGAAGTAGCAAAATCGTTCCACAAAGGTGGAAGCTTGGCAATGATGGTCCCTGTAACAAATTTCTCCGGCAATACACACTTAAAGTACTCAAGTTCCTTAGAGAGTGACTGTATCTCATGATTCTGCTGAACAACAGAGCGCTCATCAGTCATCTTGTAGTCACAGAATTGCTCCATGACGTACAACTTGTTGCTAGCGCCCGAGGGCCCAAACATGGCCTCGAGCGCAGCCCACATGTCTTTGCCGCTGTCAAACGACATATATGAATCCACAATGGAATCATCCAGAACACTCAACGGGGAGGCTTTGAAGAGGGTATCCATGTTCTGAAAAGCTTCCTGCTGTGTAGGATTAAGATCGCCCTCAGACTTACCCTTAGTGGCGTCATAGCAGTACATGATCTAAAACCAATATACTAGTCTTGTGCGCCACCTTTTATATTGCACCCCCTTAAAAGTAGGAGGCTTCAAAAGCACAGCAAAACCACTTGGAGTAAATTGCCTGTAATCAGGTTTTTGGAATGGATTGTTGAATATATGAGCAATTTAGTATGAGATTTAATCCGAATCAGCAGTAAATAGATCATGACGACAATTGCAAACATCAAAGTAATGATGCAGACTAAACTAGGAGGACAGAATCACATACTGTATAGCGGGAGCAGAACTGATGTGATTGATGTTGTCACTCATATCGTTGATGAAGAGGTTACCGAGGTCGGGGAAGAAGGCTGTCGTTGAGGAAGTCGTCGCTGGCAGCAGTCACAGGAGTGTGCTTCCCAAAAACCTGATCGCCCCTCTCCCGTACAGGATCACGAAAGGCGGGGTTCGGAGGACTGCTGTCCCTTCTTGCAGTGCACGCTAGAAGGAGGGCTGGAGAAGAATTGCGTGACGGCGCTAAGATCTGGAACGGTGCGAAACCATATGATACAACGGCGGCTAGGGTAGAGCATGTCAGGTCGATCGTGCGAGTATAATAGTAGGCCTCTGGCCCCCAAAGCCCATGTCCAAGTCAATGATAGCTCAAAAAAAGTCAATAATAGCCCCATCAAGGTTTGTCTAAAAAAACGGAGTTTTTAAGGCATCCGTTAGTCCCTTTAGTATAAATACTATATCATTAATAATGGCCCCACCTTTTGTCTCACAACGTATGTTGGAGTACAACCGGCTACACGTTTACAATCTGCTTCGCTTCTCCCTCCTCTTCTCTCTCCTTCAACTAAGGCTATCCATAGTGGGAGTAACTTATGTAGTAACTTAAGACATCCCAAGACAATTTTGCTTATGGGGCAAGTATTTAATGAGGAAAGAGGTGCTTGTGGCAACATAATATGTTGCTGTAACATAGCGCTTCCTGAGGCAAAATGAGTATATGAGATAATAAATGAAGCAACCTATGATACTACTACTTCTCGAGGCAAAATGCTACTTTGCACTATGAAGGTAATAACTTACACTAGTGTCATATGCATGACACTAGTCTAAGTTACTCCCACTGACCAGCCTAAGCACAAATACTATATTTAAATCCTTATAGCCTGCTTATGTCACCTAATTGTAGTACTTGCTCTGAAGTTACTATCCACTATGTAGTCTGAAATGCCAGGCATGCAGCGGGCGGTGCCCTCGGTCGGCGCGCCGCTTCAACAGTGGAAGCAGTGAGAGGCCGCGTCGTCCTGACTTGCCATCAATGTGGGGCGGCGGGCTCAGCTGGCATCGGGCGGGAAGCGCGCGCGGGAGGGGGGAGGGGTTTTTGTTGGGCCAAGAAGGTGAGAAGCCAACTTGGGATCGGTCCGGACGGGGAAATATCATGTGCTCCCATACTCTGCATATGACAATAGTCTATGTTACTACTCCCTCCTTGCCGGTTTATAGAGATGTTTAGAGTAACATAGTAATATGTTACAGTATAAGTTACTCCCCACTATGACCAGCCTTGGCCTCTCCCAGTGCTCCACCATGTATAGCTGCTAAGCCTGCCACGTAGGCATAAAATATGATGTGGCACCAATAAACTAAGCACCTATGCATTGAAGACTTGAGTTACTAAGCCATTCAATGCACTTAGCACCTCATCTAAAGAGCATGGTTAATAGTATAGCCAGCTGCTAGCTATAAGCCAGTGCCATGTCATCTACAACCCATCGTATAGTCAACATGTATAATAGTAGATCAAAAGAGTGTGGCCCACCTTTCATTCTCACAAAGTGCCTAGGAGCACGTGCTAGAGCTGGCTCTTCACGAAGAACCTGCTTACCCTTCTCTCTCCTCTTCTATTTCCTCCAACTAAGCAGAAATATACTACTCCCTCCGTTCCTTGATATAAGGTGTATAGATTTTTGAGAAAAATTCCGAAATATAAGGTGTATTGTGCTGCACCACTCGTTTGGATAATGTTTTGAGGGATTTGTTTACATTTCCTTATATCATGCAAGCTCCTCTATTTTCTCATGTCAATTAGTCATGTGTGATCTCGCCCAAACTTGTGAAATTTTCCCTCCATGTGTGTTCTTTAATTTCCGTGCCAAAAACTATACAACCTATACTTAGGAATGGAGGGAGTAGTTTATTCCTTATAGCCCGCTGACTCAGCCCTATTGTACTTGCTCTAAGCACATCTAAGCACTTACTAGCACCCCCTTGACCGTGGACCTTGACGGTGTACGTCACCTGTGTCTCCTAATTTTCCTCGTCATCATCTGAGTCCTAGAAGATCTCACCCACATCATCAATAGCATGCAGCCACCTTGATAGACAACGTGCGCAGAAGGAGTAGAGGCGACTGGGGACGCACCACCACCATGTTGTGGGCACTCCGTATGTGCTCGTGTGCGTGCAGCGTGCGTGTTTTTTCCATCGGTGCTAGCTCTAAGGCCGAGGCTGCGGTCGTCTTCGTCTCCGACTAGTAGTTGAGCAACAACAACAAAGAGGTGCTGCAAGAGATGCGTATGCGCTGTTGCGTGTGAGCTTCTTCATAGCACGACGAACCGGACATCGCCGCGGATGGTGCACCCCTCCATGCAGCCGAGTGTGTGCGCATGCATGTGTTATTCGCGTGCATTCTGCGGCCGAGCATGTGTGCATGCACATCCTGTGTACGTGCGTTGTGTGCTCCATGCTGTGCTTGTATGTGCATGAGTTGGATCGGATGGAGTTAGTGCGTTGGCTTGTGTACATGCGTGGCTGCATGCGTCCTGTACATGCGTGGATTGTTGTGTGGTTATCAATAATTCAATATAAACTACTCCCTCCATTCCTAAATATAAGTCTTTTTAGCCATTTCAAATAGACTACAACATACAGATGTATGTAGACATATTTTAGAGTGTAGATTCACTCATTTTGTTTCGTATGTAGTCCGTTATTGAAATCTCTAAAAAGACTTATATTTGGGAACGGAGGGAGTATAAAACATCTTCAACTTAGCATCCTGATGTACCGTTTCTAGTGGTTAGCGAAAAGTTCATGTCCTTTTATTTGTTTATAGGTGGGCAGACGGCAAAAAACAGGGGAAAACGCGCAAGGTTCCTTGCAGACGCTCCACCGCGAGTTTCCTTGCTCCTTCTCGATCGTCGGGAATCTATGCTCTTCAACTCTTTTATTTTACATGAGCTTTGTTCATCCTTTTCCCAACACGCGAGACATCTAGCATCAAGGTGCATGTGTCATGCAAGAAAATGGAGATAATCATAGAAGCAGTGCGTGAGTCGTGCGGGGGAAAAGCGGGGGGAAACCCTTTTTCGTAAGTGAGTCGTGCACTTCGGTGGCACGTGAATAGTGCATGCACTCAACGATGGAGCACGGGATGGTAGCAATGACATGACATGGTCAGCCCTTTTTTGGAGAGAGTATGTACTACTAGTAAATAACTTTGATGTGTCCCGTCAACTCGCAGAACGACGAGAAGCTGGATTACGCCTTCTCCCTCGCCAACGCGTGCGCGGTTGCTCGCAACACGAGGTGAAACTTTTGCTTACAAGCGGTGAACGTGCAACAATTCATTTGGTGTCAGATTGCCAGAAGCACTACTATAGAACCATCGACTTCCGGAAAGAGGCGAAGAGCCAAGCGCAAGGTCACCTACTAACCTTAGGCTAGGCATAGTGGGAGTAACATAAGTAGGGGTAGCTCCTTTTTTTATTCTAGAAACAACCACACGCGAATATCAAGGTGCTGGTTACATAGAACAAATTTCCTGGAGTCCGTGCTCAGCCCTTCTCTATCTCTCTTCTCAGCCAACCAGCGGACGGGCGGAGCCCATCGTCTGTTTGCTCACATGCGGTCCCACATGTCAGTTAAAATGCAAGAGGACCCATTGAACCAGCACATCTTTCACCTCGACGTGCTGGTGATGAAAAACAAATCCAATAAAGATCTTCGGTGGCTGCCTTTGGAGTTACTCAAGAGTAGTAAGATTCTATTTACAGTTTAACCCAAGATGCACATCACGTGGCTTCAACTACCACACTACTTTCTTTCATGACACGACCTGGATGCTGGATGTCCCACGTGTCGGCAAAAGGAGGAAGAACCCGACCAAATCTTCGGTTGTGCTCTCGGATTAGACTAGTTGTGCTAACTTAAAAAATTATTGTGTACTCCCTCCGTTCCAAAATACTTGACTTCCATTTGTCCAAAAATGGATGTACCTATATACTAAAACATGTCTAGATACATATATATTTTGACAAATAGAAGGCATGTATTGTGCAATGGAGGGAGTAGAATGGATGCAAGTCTTGGTATTGGGAAGAAGAGTACATCCATATATTGACAGAGCGCAATTTACTCGATGTTCTTGCACTTTTAGCTAGCACAGAGGCTAGAGATGAGACTAGTGCACTTGTTGATACTCCTACTAGAATAGAGGCTAGACATGAGACTAGATGCGAGGAAGCAACGTCTACTTCTTTACACTTGAAGAAGAAAGAAGCACGCAAGATTGAGCCTCCGCAGATCAACAATGAATGCACCGAGAAGGCACTAAGGGCATCCACTGTGCTTAGAGGCTAGCTTGTCTCTAAGCTGGACCGCACAGCGCTGCCTCCAAACAATCAAAACCATGCAGTGTATAACATTTTGCTTCAGCCTCTATTGTGGGCCCATGATTGACTAAACAAAGGCGATGCTAGAGATTTTTTCCTTAGAGACGTGAAGTGCAATATATGGAGGCGACCTCTAAGAAGAGAGAGAGTGCTTAAAGGCAGTGAAAAATGCACACTGTGGATGCTCTAATGCAACTTACATGAGTAGTAAAATGTATTCTTGTGGTTCTTGTTTTCTTTGGTCTTGCTTGTCTAGTCAAAATTATCGTTGGAGTTCGTGCAAAACGGAGGTCCGTTTGGGGTCATGCGCTGGAGTTGGCCTTACAAGTGGGACCGTAGTTGAGGAAACCAACTATCGGCAAACCCCCACCTCGCCCGCCGCGCGATGGCAGAAGTTAGAGAAATGACGAGGTTGAAGAGATTGCTCTAGCACGGACTGCAAGAAATAATATGGTGTCAGATGGATGTCGTGGTGGTGGCGTGTGCCATACTCCTGGACGTGAATGCTTGTTCTGGCCCATGCCGCCCTAATACTCCTACTACTTACTATATACTACTCCTACTAGTATCGAGTATTTGAGGTGCTGGTTACGTACGGTGAACACATATTAACATATGGCTACAGTAAAAACATCCGCCCGACGCACGAAGCATGTGAAGCTAGTACAAATAGTGTACTACTATTGTTGATTGGCCTCATCCGGTAACCTGTTGCAATGCACGTACAATTATGTATTCGGAAAATATTTTTTTGCCTCGTCGCACCACTCACTCAGAGAAGCGACTCTAAAGCCATTCATAAATTTAGTAAGTTTGTCACAGGCATATCATTTTATTACATACAACAGGTCATCAACCCACATCGACAACGAGGATACATTATAAATACTAAAGTTTTCACCACACAACAAATAACAAGCAATGAAATGAACTTCAACTCAACCATTCCTCGGCGTTGGAAATGCTTGCTTTGAACCACAAGTGATTCTCTGGGACGGGCCATCCATTGTCGATCTGGAGACCAATGCAGGATTGATCATCTAGGCTGAAGTGGCCTACTATATCAGTACCAGGGTAGGGAACCACCAAAATGTCCAAGGTATAGACACAATTGCTTCTCATAAATGGTAGTAACATTGTGTCAACAACAGTTGGATCGCCTTTCACCATCATTGGATAGTTTTGTCCAAGGAAGAGCGAGTTTTCTCCAAGACTATCAATTCTATACCAGGGAGGAGTTGGCGCTATCACACTAGTATCCGTCCCGAATACCATTGAACGGGTGTTGGAATAGGTCCGGAGAGTGCGACCATGGGAGACTACGCCTGCTTCCTTAGTAGTAACATCATTAGTGGGCTGTATACACACAAGAAGAGGTGATCCATCGGAATTAGTTGCTAGGCACCACAAAGTATATGGGCGCTGCTCGTCCTCATGCTCGTGATCATCACCATCGTCATCTCCCGCTTGGTTATAAAAATTTTCAAGTATGGGTGGTGGAATGTTCATTGGACCTTGGAAACACAAGAAGAAGGTTAATTAGTAAAGGGAAACTTGCTAACCCGCATGCATGTGGATGGAACAATTATAATTACGGTGGAAGGCACCCGTACCAAAAGCATAAGGATTCCATGCAAAAACAGTGCCACGAGTGGTGGCAGCAAACACAATGTGTAACGCCCCGGATTCGATGTGCCAGGTGTCTGCCAGTTATTCGCCATCATTGCCATGTCATTTGCTTGCGTGTTGCATTTTATCATGTCATCATGTGCATTGCATTGCATACGTGTTCGTCTCATGCATCCAAGCATTTTCCCCGTTGTCCGTTTTGCGATCCAGCACACCTATGTCCTCCGGCGTCCCCCTTTTGTCTCTTGTTGTGAGAGGGTGTTAAACTTTCTCGGAATGGCCCGAGGTTTGCCAAGCGGCCTTGGTATAGCACCGGTAGACCGCCTGTCAAGTTTCGTTCCATTTGGAGGTCGTTTGATACTCCAACGGTTAACCGCGGAACCGTAAAAGCCCTTTTTGTCTTGCAGCCCAACACCCCTCCAAAGTGGCCCATAACCCATCTAAGTCACTTCCTTGCTCTCGGTCGTTCGATCATGATCGCGTGTTCGAAAACCACTGCTCATTTTGACACTCCTAGCTCCCTCTACCTATATATTGGCCCATCCCCTCAATTTTCGCGGATGAATCCCCTAACCCTAACTCCTTCCTCCCTCCGCGCCGCCGGACACGTCCGGCCCGAGA
>NC_057798.1:67929453-67935709 GCF_018294505.1 Triticum aestivum
GCGCCGCCTTACGCGCCCGGCCGCCGGATCCGCCCGTGCCCCGCCGCCTCCGCCCGTCGGCGCCCTGTCTCCCCCGCCAGCCACCTTCCCCGTCGTCTTCTCCGGTGAGCCACCGCCTGCCTCGGGAACCGTGCCCAGATCTAGATCAGTTTTCGGAGGTTGACCCCGAATTTTGCGCAAGTCCCTTAAATTTTTGCATATTCTGGTGCATATTTGACATGCCATAACTTGTTGCATACTGCTCCGTTTTGTGCGTGTAATATGTGAAAATGTCATCATGAGATGCTCTTTATTTTGTTCCATTGTGGCATGTTCATTTGAGTTCATTTTGATGCCTGAATCATCGTTGCAAGAGTGCTATATGATATTAATCTGCTGAAACTGTTATAACTTGGTGATTTGTCTTTTTCGTTGCATTTTGTGTGTGCATCCTATGAGCATGAGTCCTACATGAGTTTTGAACTATGTCATGCCATCTTTACAGGGGTGCAATCCATGTATTTTTGTTGGTCTTGTAGTGAGTGCATCGAGCTTGTTAAGTAGGGTACTTGCTGTTACTGTTTTGCTAGGCTGAATCTGTTATTTCGTGATGCTATGTAAACCTGCTGCTACAAGTCATTCTATGCATAATATGGAGATGTTCACAAAGGATATTTTGTTATCCATGTCATGCTCTATCCATCCATGCACCTGGTTGCATTTATAGCCTGTTGTAGCTTGTTGCAATCTTGCTCCAAAGTTGCTAAATAATGTTGCTGTTAGTTGGTTAACATTAAGTCCAATGTTGCCATGATTGTTGTTAGTGATACAAGCATGATATGAACTTGCTATTGCCATGCTTAGCTTCATAAACATGTCTTATTACTTGCCTTGTCATGCCATGTAATTCCCTGTGGTGAGCGGTACAAGCTCACCAACATGCCTATGTATTGTTGTTCCTGCTATGTTTGAATCTGTCATATCTTTTACCATGTTTACATGGGTGCCATCATATATTATGATCCTTTTTGGCTCATGGTCAGTAAAGGACTTTTGTTCTATGCATTTCGTAGTATCATGCGATGCCTTAATTTTATATGGTATGTTCCTGTAGCATGTTGTTTGATAGCTCTAAACATTGCAACCTGATGTTATTTCTGCAAAGTCTGAAACTGTTATTATATGCAATATTGCCATGTCTTTTTCAGCATGTTCTAGTGATTTCTGGAGATAGCTCATTGTTCATGTTTTGTCATTCTTTACCTGTACATCATGTCCATGCCTTTTGTTTCCATGTTGGAGTGCTGTAGAATATGTTCATGATGCTTGTAAGATGCCTAGTTGCTGTTTTGGATAGATTGTTGTTATGACTTGTATAGTGTATGTGTTGAACCATTGCTCCGTTTTGAGTGTGCTCTATATGAAACTTGCTTGATTTTGCATGTAGCTTCCTATTATCATGTTGCATCCTTGTTTTGAGGTGTTTGCTTGATGTTTGTATGCATTTTGCATCAATGCCATGTTTAACTTGTTTTGCTCATATCTTCTAGGCCGTAGCTCCGACTTGAACGAACTTTATATGTAACTTAACTAGAATCGCGTGTAGATCATCTTGGTGCATATTAACTTGCTGTTTAACAACTTGAACATACGGTTTATTGAGATCTGGACCAATATCTAAATCTGCATACGAGGACTTACCGGAATTGTTATATGTTGTTTCTGGCCTCATTTAAACTTGCCTTGATGTGTTGCTCTTGTTTGCATCATCTCTTGCCATGAGTAGTCCCATCTAGCCTTTGTCATGCATCACGCTTGGTTGTGCATCATGTCATGTTTATGTGTGGTGTGTTTACTATGTTGTGTGCTTCTTCTCGATAGTTCTCGTTTTGTTGCGATCGTGAGGATTCGTTCGTCTATGCTTGGTTCGTCTTCGTGGCTTCATCTTCTTCATTGACTGGTTATTCTTCGTAGCGGGATTTTAGGCAAGATGACCGTCACCTTGGATCTCACTGCTATCATTGCTATGCTAGTTGCTTCGTTTTATCGTTTTGTTGCACAACCTATCACTTGTTTATCAAGCCTCCCAAATTGCCATGTCAGCCTCTAACCTTTTTCACGCTTCCTAGCAAACCATTGCTTGGCTATGTTACCGCTTTGCTCAGCCCCTCTTATAGCGTTGTTAGTTGCAAGTAAAGTTGAAGATTGCTCCATGGTGGACAGGATTATGTTTGGGATGTCACAATATCTCTTATTTAATTAATGCATCTATATACTTGGTAAAGGGTGGAAGACTCGGCCTTATGCCTGGTGTTTTGTTCCACTCTTGCCGCCCTAGTTTCTGTCATATTGGTATTATGTTCCCGGATTTTGCGTCCCTAACGCGGTTGGGTGATTTATGGGACCCCCTTGACAGTTCGCTTTGAATAAAACTCCTCCAGCAAGGCCCAGCCTTGGTTTTACCATTTGCCTCACCTAGCCCTTTTTCCCTTGGGTTTCCGGAGCCCGAGGGTCATCTTTATTTACCCCCCCGGGCCAGTGCTCCTCCGAGTGTTGGTCCAAACTAGAGCACCGTGCGTGACCATTCTTTGGCAACTTGGATTACGTCGGTGCCTGTACGCTTCGCTTATCCGGTGTGCCCTGAGAACAAGATATGTGTAGCTCCTATCGGGATTTGTCGGCACATCGGGCGGCTTTGCTGGTCTTGTTTTACCATTTTCGAAATGTCTTGTAAACCAGGATTCTGAGTCTGATCGGGTCTTCCTGGGAGAAGGTATATCCTTCGTTGATCACGAGATCTTATCATGGGCTAAGTTGGGACACCCCTGCAGGGTATAAACTTTCGAGAGACGTGCCCGCGGTTATGTGGCAGATGGGAATTTGTTAATGTCCGGTTGTAGATAACTTGACACCAGATCCGAATTAAAATGCATCAACCGCGTGTGTAGCCGTGATGGTCTCTTTTCGGTGGAGTCCGGGAAGTGAACACGGTTTTGGGTTATGTTTGACGTAAGTAGGAGTTCAGGATCACTTCTTGATCATTGCTAGCTTCACGACCGTTCCGTTTGCTCTCTTCTCGCTCTTATTTGCGTATGTTAGCCACCATATCATGCTTAGTCGCTGCTGCAACCTCACCACTTTACCCCTTCCTTTCCCATTTAGCTTTGCTAGTCTTGATACCCATGGTAATGGGATTGCTGAGTCCTCGTGGCCCACAAATTACTACAACAACAGTTGCAGGTACATGTTTTGCGATGATCGTGACGCGAGAGTGATGTTTGCTTGTTTTGGAGTTCTTCTTCTGCTTCTTCTTCAATCAGGGGATAGGTTCCAGGTCGGCAGCCTGGGCTAGCAGGGTGGATGTCATTTGAGTTTCTGCTTGTGTTTCGTCCGTAGTCAGATGGTGCTCTTATGTAAGATGAAGTTGTATTCGTGTGGCATTGTATGCCTTTTGTATGTATCCCCATCTATTATGTAATGTTGATGTAATGATATCCACCTTGCAAAAGCGTTTCAATATGCGGTTCTATCCTTGGTGGGACCTTCGTGTCTCTTTAGGATAGTATCACATATTGGGCGTGATAAGTTGGTATCAGAGCCTCGACCGACCCTAGGAGCCCCCTTGATTGATCGTGAAGTTTGGCCGCTGTCGAGTGTAGAAGAAAACTGTTTTCGGAGTCTAGTTATATCGGAGAGTAGGAATTCTTTTTACTCCTCAGCCCCCGTCGTCGCTCTGGTGAGGAATCTTGACGTAGGTGTTTTGAATTACTTCTCTTCGCCTTCAAATTTTCTTTAGGATCACATGGTTAGTTTTCTGGTTGTTGGTTCTCATCTCTTTTCATCCGGTGCATTTCTCGTCAAGTTGACTCGAACCTCTTTGACTTTGCCAAGTTTAATTCTCAGTCCGCTCTCAATGAAGTTGTCTATCTGCCCGCAGTTGTCTACTTTTTCCACCCACCCACCCCTTTTCTTCTTGGAGCCGGAGTTCGTAATCAAGTATCCATCCTACTCGTGTGAAGTCTTTGTTTTCTTGCCTCAATGATTTCAACCGGTGTTTTCTCTTCAAGATATTCGTCGGTTCCCCCTTCAAAGTTGCCTTTGTTTTCCCGCCCTCCCACCCTCTTCTTCCCGGAGCCTGAGTCTCTTTCGAGCATCAATTTCATTCGTGCGGAGCCTCTTCAGTCTTCCCTCAATTGTTTCAACCGGTGAATTCTCGTCTCGTTTGACATTCTTCATCTCTTTTTCTTCTCTGGTGGATTCAATTCAAGTTTTTTGGTGTTGATCGTATTCTGTCCCTCGGATCAAGTGTTCTCCTTGCTCATTTGCCTCTCACCATTCAATCATTCCGGAGTTCGGAAGACATCTCAGGAGATTCGTCTGTGTTCAAATTAATTCGAGGTTGTCACCTCATTCAAATATCTTAATTGTTCCGGTGCATCATCTATCTTTTCAACAATCCTTTTCAACGGTGTTTTTCTCTTTAGTGGGCCCTAACCCATAGGTCTTTTCCAGGATCTTACCTGAGTCTTCTAATTCTCCCGGAGTTATTCTCAAATTCCTATTAAGTGTGACGTAAGAAGGGATTTCATCAGTCAGATTCCATCTCAAAGATCACTTTCAAATTCTTTTCATCTTTGGTTCAACCCTTCCTCTTTTTCATTCTACCGGAGTATCTCAGTAATTTTGGTGGTGTTTCTTGTCGTCATTTGAAGACCGAAGAAGAGTTTTTCCTCTAAATCTTGCCCGTTCTCTCGAAGATTCGGGGTTCCAGCTTCTTGTTATCCTATCGAATTATTCCATTTGTCAGATATTCATTTTCTTAACCATCCGGAGTATTTCAGGAGTCGATTTCTGTTTCTTTTCACCAGAGGCCATTGTTCCAGAAGAATTCTTCGTCCTCACATTTCAGCTACCGTTATCCATTTATCCCGGCGCTTCGTTTAAGTGTTCTTTAATCAACTCATGATCTCTTTGTTCTCTTGCATCTAAATCCCCTCAAGCATATTTGTTTGCTAATTCTTCCCGGTGATTCAGTCTCTTCCATCAGTCATTTCCGAATTCTTACGGTGGTTCGTTCAAGATACTTTTTCTTTGTTTATCATATTAATTCATTCGTTCTTTTCAATCCTACCGGTGGGTCATGAAGACTTTCTCAAGTTTTGCTCTGTATCCCCCTTAATCCTTTTCAACAAGAATAAGTAGTATGCAAAATTCGTGTATCATAAATTAAATTTGATGAAGGATAAGCATACAATAAATCTTATTCTTATTTCATCCAAGCGAGTAATCCTTTTGCTTCGGAGTTTGTTCTTGCGGAATAAATTCTAGTTTCAAGTGTTTTCATCTTTTCTTTTCCGGAGTTCTATTTCCTCGGCCATTTCGTCGAAGCTCCATCTTAATCCTCGCAAAGCTTTAATCTTATTCTTTCATCCTTCATTCCTATCTCATCATCTTTTGTCACCGGAGTTCTTCATGGTGGATCGTCATGATTTAATTCATTCCCCAAAGAGTTGATCAAGATTTTGTTGGAGAATTTCAAGTATCTTTTCTGCTCCATTCTTTTCATTCAACTCTTTCAATTTTTTCTGGAGTTTTTGTGTCATGTCTTCATCAAGTATCATTCTATCCTCTCAAGCTCATGTTCTATTCCTCCATGTTTCAGCCGGAGTGCTAGCTAAATCCTTTCAGTTCTATTCATTTCTTATCTCGTTCTAACTGGAGTGGTTTTAGAGTCTATCTGATTCCGTGAGCTTTCGATTCTCGTCATTCTCGTCGTTCCTCTCTTCTTCTCGAGCGCTCTCGATTCTTTGCTTCTTCTCTTGAGTTCTTGCTTCACCTCGTCCTTTTTCCCTTCCGCCTCGGACCTAAGATCTCGGGACGAGATCTCTTGTTAGTGGAGGAGTGTTGTAACGCCCCAGATTCGATGCGCCAGGTGTCTGCCAGTTATTCGCCATCATTGCCATGTCATTTTCTTGCGTGTTGCATTTTATCATGTCATCATGTGCATTGCATTGCATACGTGTTCGTTCCATTTGGAGGTCGTTTGATACTCCAACGGTTAACCGGGGAACCGTAAAAGCCCTTTTTGTCTTGCAGCCCAACACCCCTCCAAAGTGGCCCATAACCCATCTAAGTCACTTCCATGCTCTCTGTCGTTCGATCACGATTGCGTGGCCGAAAACCACTCTTCATTTGGACACTCCTAGCTCCCTCTACCTATATATTGGCCCTTCCCCTTAATTTTCGCGGATGAATCCCCTAACCCTATCTCCTTGCT
>NC_057798.1:67936200-67946549 GCF_018294505.1 Triticum aestivum
GTGCCTCCATGCCGGTGCCGCGCCGCCTCTCGCGTCCGGCCGCCGGATCCGCCCGTGCCCCGCCGCCTCCACCTGTCGGCACCCCGTTTCCCCCACCGGCCACCTTCCCAGTCGTCTTCTTCGGCGAGCCCATAATCACCTTCTGCTACCAAATAATGTCAAAGATTGGGCCGCAAGCTTGGCGGCAATCTAGGACGCGGACCTCCGACAAGAATTCTTTCGCATCTAGTTGGAGTTTGCAGAAATCATCCATCAAGATGTCCATCGTACCTCGGGGCAGTTCTACCGCAGAGAGCAACCGTCCAACAGTGAGATAGACACAACACTTCAAATGTAGGCTGACCACGCCCGCGACTTCATGACCATCACGAAAGGCGGCGGCTTCATCCATGCTCTGGTCCCTTGAGTCGAGACAAAAGAAATGATGTTATTTGTAGTTCTGAAACATCGATTAGCTCATGTTGTAATTAAACTTTAATGAACTTGTATGTCTCTTTGGTTTGGACAGTCATTCAACTTAGATGTAATCGATGCTATTTATTAGTAGGACCATGAATCGTGCTATTAATGTCTTGCTTTTCTCTTCCGATCCTTTTGTTGCATACTTATATATTGCTTATGTATTGTCCGTTGTTTGGCTTGTGCATAGAGATTCCGTCGTATGTCATGTACAAGGGTAAGGTTCCTGGAGTCTACGACGACTGGGAGGAGTGTTGGAGACAGGTTCACCGTTTCAGCGGTAACAGTTACAAAGGGTACACCACTAGGGCGGAGGCGGAATCTAGATACGCCCGCTATCTAGCGGGAGAGAGGAGGGAGCGTTGGAGGAACCGGTTGAAGACCAGTTTCATCGTGATGACCGCAGCTCTCTTCTATGTGATGGTAGTTTAGATGATCGATATCTACTTGTAATGTGAAGACAAACTCGCTACTCGCGGTCTCGAGACTCGTAATGTTCTATCTTTGTTTGGTCTTTTGAATTCGGAGACTAATATGATGAATTGTATTCGGAGGCTAATCTTCTATTGTATTCGATGAATCTGCTGTTGCTGTGTGGTGTTGTCTAAATTCTGTTAAATAATATATTTTGTAACCTGTGAAAATATCAGAAAAGAAAAGAAAATTCCTAATATTCATACTAGTGGCGCACCACACAAGACACTAATGGCGCACTGTGATAATCACACTAATGGCGCATCACCCACTGGTGCGCCATTAGTATGCCAAAGCACATGGGTACATATGGCCCCCTGGGAGGCATTCTAATGGCGCACTGTGGGCTATACTAATGGCGCACTGCATGGTGCGCCATTAGAACACTAGATACTAATAGCGCACTAGTGGTGCGCCATTAGAATTTAATTCTAATGGCCTGATGCTAGTGGCGCACCAGTAGTGCGCCATTAGTAGGCAAAACTGGTGCGCCACTAGCATGCCTTTTCCTAGTAGTGGGGGTGCGGGATCTACAACCGGCGTCGCCGCTGGCGGGAGCCTCATCTTCTCGGCGCTGGGGCCATCCGACTCCATTTTCCTTGTGGGCGTCGCGCCGAGCTCACGGGTTTGAGCAGAGTATCCAGAGACGAGCCTAGTGGTAGTGCGAGTGGGGAAGGAGGGCTGGGGATTTCTGTAGGAGTGGAAGAAGAGGAGCAGGCGTTTTCTTTACGAGTGAGGAAGAAGGTGAGCAGTGTTTTCCGGATGAGTGAGTAAGATTGGGGAGCGGGCGGAATTGGATGGGAGATGGAAGCGAGAGAGCGAGCTGTTCGTGTTTATAAGGCCCGCTGCACTAACTACTCGCTTTTTCCCAAGAACCACTCTCTTCTTTTGCGTTGCTGCATTGGAGTTGGCGCATGGACTTGGCTGCAGGATGCATGTGCCCGCCGATCACTGCATGCGCCTGGTTTGTTACTAGGCCTATTTAATAGGATGGCTATGGAGTAAATTATGGAGATTTATTTTCTCATTGTGCATCCACCAAATTAGAGGATGCGGTACTGGATGCAGACACTCACATTAAACTAACATTCAGAAGAACAAAAGTTCAGCATGTCTATGCATCTCAATGATTCACCATACTATAACCAATACAAAGCTGTGAGAAGGTGTGGAAATAAAAAAAATCGGTCGATGCTTCTCTGAGCAAAGGGCCTCCCTACGCACGCATTAATTTCCTGGGCATGCTTGTTTCTTCTCAATGTTGCGAGCACTTTGAGCATGTTGGCAACTCCACAGCTAGCTAGCTGCCTCATCTTGCAATTGATACTGACACATTTGCAACTAACACATGAGGCAATAGAGATGACTCAACATGGGTCCATATTATGCAGTTCCCCTGAAATCATATTCATTTTCCTGAATATGAAAAGATAGGTAAACAGTAGCTATACTTAAACGGTGTTGCAAAACAGTAGCACATATCAATAGCTTGGCATGACAAAACACGATTATCTGGACGAAGGGGATACTGACTTGCCTGAGGAAAATTATATATAATTTCATAAGTCCTTGGTTGATTTCCACCTTTCGCTGCACTGCTTGTTTGCTCCTCCACACATGACAGGATCGTTCCGCACTGCATTCAGCAAGTCAATGTACGAATAAGCTAATTTCATCTTGCGGTGGTCATTGTACCTAGTTATGAATGTAGGAATACCTGGAGCACCATGAGGTTAGCTGACAGCAGGTAGATGCAGCCATATAAATTTTGTGCGGTGCTACCAAAATTGAGGTTTGCATCCCTTCCCGTTATGAGAATTCTTCTTGAAGTTGGTAGAATGTCACGGCTTGTTCTTTGCATCAAACTTGCCTTTCCCCTGAGTTTTGTTCTTGTTATTTTGGGGCTGGTTGGGCTGGAAGTTCTTCTCGTGTACCATGTGGGCACTAGAAGCTCCCTCAGTGACCCAAGCACGTGTGTCTTTTGCTCTCGCCTTCTCCTCAAAATCAAGAGTGCTAATGAGATCCAAAACAGAAAACTCATGTCTCTTGTTTTTCAGAGAAGTAGCAAAATTGTTCCACAAATGTGGAAGCTTGGCAATGATGGTCCCAGCAACAAATTTCTCCGGCAACACACACTTAAAGTACTCAAGTTCCTTAGAGAGTGACTGTATCTCATGAGTCTGCTGAACAACAGAGCGCTCATCAGTCATCTTGTAGTCACAGAATTGCTCCATGACATACAACTTGTTGCCAGCGCCGGAGGGCCCAAACGTGGCCTCGAGCGCAGCCCACATGTCTTTGCCGCTGTCAAACGACATATATGAATCCACAATGGAATCATCAAGAACACTCAACAGGGAGGCTTTGAAGAGGGTATCCATGTTCTGAAAAGCTTCCTGCTGTGTAGGATTAAGATCGCCCTCAGGCTTACCCTTAGTGGCGTCATAGCAGTACATGATCTGAAACCAATATACTACTCTTGTGCGCCACCTTTTATATTGCACCCCCTTAAAAGTAGGAGGCTTCAAAAGCACAGCAAAACCACTTGGAGTAAATTGCCTGTAATCAGGTTTTTGGATTGGATTGTTGAATATATGAGCAATTTAGTATGAGATTTAATCCGAATCAGTAGTAAATAGATCATGACGACAATTGCAAACATCAAAGTAATGGTGCAGACTAAACTAGGAGGACAGAATCACATACTGTATAGCGGGAGCAGAACTGATGTGATTGATGTTGTCACTCATGTCGTTGATGAAGAGGTTACTGAGGTCGGGGAAGAAGGCTGTCGTTGAGGAAGTCGTCGCTGGCAGCAGTCACAGGAGTGTGCTTCCCAAAAACCTGATCGCCCCTCTCCCGTACAAGATCACGAAAGGCGGGGTTCGGAGGACTGCTGTCCCTTCTCGCGATGCACGCTAGAAGGAGGGCTGGAGAAGAATTGCGTGACGGCTCTAAGATCTGGAACAGTGCGAAACCATATGATACAACGGCGGCTAGGGTAGAGCATGTCAGGTCGGTCGTGCGAGTATAATAGTAGGCCTCTGGCCCCCAAAGCCCATGTCCAAGTCAATGATAGCTCAAAAAAGTCAATAATAGCCCCACCAAGGTTTGTCTAAAAAATGGAGTTTTTAAGGCATCCGTTAGTCCCTTTAGTATAAATACTATATCATTAATAATGGCCCCACCTTTTGTCTCACAACGTATGTTGGAGTACAACCGGCTACACATTTACAATCTGCTTCGCTTCTCTCTCCTCTTCTCTCTCCTTCAACTAAGGCTATCCATAGTGGGAGTAACTTATGTAGTAACTTAAGACATCCCAAGACAATTTTGCTTATGGGGCAAGTATTTAAGGAGGAAATAGGTGCTTGTGGTAACATAATATGTTGCTGTAACATAGCGCTTCCTGAGACAAAATGAGTATATGAGATAATAAATGAAGCAATCTATGATACTACTACTTCTCGAGGCAAAATGCTACTTTGCACTATGGAGGTAATAACTTACACTAGTGTCATATGCATGACACTAGTCTAAGTTACTCCCACTGACCAGCCTAAGCACAAATACTATATTTAAATCCTTATAGCCTGCTTATGTCACCTAATTGTAGTACTTGCTCTAAAGTTACTATCCACTGTGTAGTCTGAAATGCCGGGCATGCAGCGGGCGGTGCCCTCGGTTGGCGCGCCGCTTCAACAGTGGAAGCAGTGAGAGGCCGCGTCGTCCTGACTTGCCATCAATGTGGGGCGGCGGGCTCAGCTGGTGCCGGGCGGGAAGTGCGCGCGGGAGGGGGGAGGGGTTTTTGTTGGGCCAAGAAGGTGAGAAGCCAACTTGGGATCGGTCCGGACGGGGAAATATCATGTGCTCCCATACTCTGCATATGACAATAGTCTATGTTACTACTCCCTCCTTGCCGGTATATAGAGATGTTTAGAGTAACATAGTAATATGTTACAGTATAAGTTACTCCCCACTATGACCAGCCTTGGCCTCTCCCAGTGCTCCACCATGTATAGCTGCTAAGCCTGCCACGTAGGCATAAAATATGATGTGGCACCAATAAACTAAGCACCTATGCATTGAAGACTTGAGTTACTAATCCATTCAATGCACTTAGCACCTCATCTAAAGAGCATGGTTAATAGTATAGCCAGCTGCTAGCTATAAGCCAGTGCCATGTCATCTAAACCCATCGTATAGTCAACATGTATAATAGTAGATCAAAAGAGTGTGGCCCACCTTTCATTCTCACAAAGTGCCTAGGAGCACGTGCTAGAGCTGGCTCTTCACGAAGAACCTGCTTACCCTTCTCTCTCCTCTTCTATTTCCTCCAACTAAGCAGAAATATACTACTCCCTCCGTTCCTTGATATAAGGTGTATAGATTTTTGAGAAAAATTCCGAAATATAAGGTGTATTGTGCTGCACCACTCGTTTGGATAATGTTTTGAGGGATTTGTTTACATTTCCTTATATCATGCAAGCTCCTCTGTTTTCTCATGTCAATTAGTCAAGTGTGATGTCGCCCAAAACTTGTGAAATTTTCCCTCCATGTGTGTTCTTTAATTTCCGTGCCAAAAACTATACAACCTATACTTAGGAATGGAGGGAGTAGTTTATTCCTTATAGCCCGCTGAATCAGCCCTATTGTACTTGCTCTAAGCACATCTAAGCACTTACTAGCACCCCCTTGACCGTGGACCTTGATGGTGTACGTCACCTGTGTCTCATAATTTTCCTCGTCATCATCTGAGTCCTAGAAGATCTCACCCACATCATCAATAGCATGCAGCCACCTTGATAGACAACGTGCGCAGAAGGAGTAGAGGCGACTGGGGACGCACCACCACCACGTTGTGGGCACTCCGTATGTGCTCGTGTGCGTGCAGCGTGCGTGTTTTTTCCATCGGTGCTAGCTCTAAGGCCGAGGCTGCGGTCGTCTTCGTCTCCGACTAGTAGTTGAGCAACAACAACAAAGAGGTGCTGCAAGAGATGCGTATGCGCTGTTGCGTGCGAGCTTCGTCATAGCACGACGAACCGGACATCGCCGCGGATGGTGCACCCCTCCATGCAGCCGAGTGTGTGCGCATGCATGTGTTATTCACGTGCATTCTGCGGCCGAGCGTGTGTGCATGCACATCTTGTGTACCTGCGTTGTGTGCTCCATGCTGTGCTTGTATGTGCATGAGTTGGATCGGATGGAGTTAGTGCATTGGCTTGTGTACATGCGTGGCTGCATGCGTCCTGTACATGCGTGGATTGTTGTGTGGTTATCAATAATTCAATATAAACTACTCCCTCCATTCCTAAATATAAGTCTTTCTAGCCATTTCAAATAGACTACAACATACAGATGTATGTAGACATATTTTAGAGTGTAGATTCACTCATTTTGTTTCGTATGTAGTCCGTTATTGAAATCTCTAAAAAGACTTATATTTGGGAACGGAGGGAGTATAAAACATCTTCAACTTAGCATCCTGATGTACCGTTTCTAGTGGTTAGCGAAAAGTTCATGTTGTTTTATTTGTTTATAGGTGGGCAGGCGGCAAAAAACAGGGGAAAACGCGCAAGGTTCCTTGTAGACGCTCCAGCGCGAGGTTCCTTGCTCCTTCTCGATCGTCGGGAATCTATGCTCTTCAACTCTTTTCTTTTACGTGAGCTTTGTTCATCCTTTTCCCAACACGCGAGACATCTAGCATCAAGGCGCATGTGTCATGCAAGAAAATGGAGATAATCAGATAAGCAGTGCGTGAGTCGTGCGGGGGAAAAGCGGGGGGAAACCCATTTTCGTAAGTGAGTCGTGCACTTCGGTGGCACCTACGCAATATTTTTTCTCCTCGATGGCACGTGAATAGTGCATGTACTCAACGATGGAGCACGGGATGGTAGCAATGACATGACATGGTCAGCCCTTTTATGGAGAGAGTATGTACTACTTGTAAATAACTTTGATGTGTCCCATCAACTCGCAGAACAACGAGAAGCTGGATTACGCCTTCTCCCTCGCCAACGCGTGCGCGGTGGCTCGCAACACGAGGTGAAACTTTTGCTTACAAGCGGTGAACGTGCAACAATTCATTTGGTGTCAGATTGCCAGAAGCACTACTATAGAACCATCGATTTCCGGAAAGAGGCGAAGAGCCAAGCGCAAGCTCACCTACTAACCTTAGGCTAGGCGTAGTGGGAGTAACATAAGTAGGGGTACCTCCTTTTTTTATTCTAGAAACAACCACACGCGAATATCAAGGTGCTGGTTACATAGAACAAATTTCCTGGAGTCCGTGCTCAGCCCTTCTCTATCTCTCTTCTCAGCCAACCAGCGGACGGGCGGAGCCCATCGTCTGTTTGCTCACATGCGGTCCCACATGTTAGTGAAAATGCAAGAGGACCCATTGAACCAGCACATCTTTCACCTCGACGTGCTGGTGATGAAAAACAAATCCAATAAAGATCTTCGGTGGCCGCCTTTGGAGTTACTCAAGAGTAGTAAGATTCTATTTACAGTTTAACCCAAGATGCACATCACGTGGCTTCAACTACCACACTACTTTCTTTCATGACACGACCTGGATGCTGGATGTCCCACGTGTCGGCAAAAGGAGGAAGAACCCGACCAAATCTTCGGTTGTGCTCTCGGATTAGACTAGTTGTGCTAACTTAAAAAAATTATTGTGTACTCCCTCCGTTCCAAAATACTTGACTTCCATTTGTCCAAAAATGGATGTACCTATATACTAAAACATGTCTAGATACATATATATTTTGACAAATAGAAGGCATGTATTGTGCAATGGAGGGAGTAGAATGGATGCAAGTCTTGGTATTGGGAAGAAGAGTACATCCATATATTGACAGAGCGCAATTTACTCGATGTTCTTGCACTTTTAGCTAGCACAGAGGCTAGAGATGAGACTAGTGCACTTGTTGTTACTCCTACTAGAATAGAGGCTAGACATGAGACTAGATGCGAGGAAGCAACGTCTACTTCTTTACACTTGAAGAAGAAAGAAGCACGCAAGATTGAGCCTCCGCAGATCAACAATGAATGCATCGAGAAGGCACTAAGGGCATCCACAGTGCTTAGAGGCTAGCTTGTCTCTAAGCTGGACCGCACAGCGCTGCCTCCAAACAATCAAAACCATGCAGTGTATAACATTTTGCTTCAGCCTCTATTGTGGGCCCATGATTGACTAAACAAAGGTGATGCTAGAGATTTTTTCCTTAGAGACGTGAAGTGCAATATATGGAGGCGACCTCTAAGAAGAGAGAGAGTGCTTAAAGGCAGTGAAAAATGCACACTGTGGATGCTCTAATGCAACTTACATGAGTAGTAAAATGTATTCTTGTGGTTCTTGTTTTCTTTGGTCTTGCTTGTCTAGTCAAAATTATCGTTGGAGTTCGTGCAAAACAGAGGTCCGTTTGGGGTCATGCGCTGGAGTTGGCCTTACAAGTGGGACCGTAGTTGAGGAAACCAACTATCGGCAAACCCCCACCTCGCCCGCCGCGCGATGGCTGAAGTTAGAGAAATGACGAGGTTGAAGAGATTGCTCTAGCACGGACTGCAAGAAATAATATGGTGTCAGATGGATGTCGTGGTGGTGGCGTGTGCCATACTCCTGGACGTGAATGCTTGTTCTGGCCCATGCCACCCTAATACTCCTACTACTTACTATATACTACTCCTACTAGTATCGAGTATTTGAGGTGCTGGTTACGTACGGTGAACACATATTAACATATGGCTACAGTAAAAACACCCGCCCGACGCGCGAAGCATGTGAAGCTAGTACAAATAGTGTACTACTATTGTTGATTGGCCTCATCCGATAACCTGTTGCAATGCACGTACAATTATGTATTCGGAAAATATATTTTTTGCCTCGTCGCACCACTCACTCAGAGAAGCGACTCTAAAGCCATTCATAAATTTAGTAAGTTTGTCACAGGCATATCATTTTATTACATACAACAGGTCATCAACCCACATCGACAACGAGGATACATTATAAATACTAAAGTTTTCACCACACAACAAATAACAAGCAATGAAATGAACTTCAACTCAACCATTCCTCGGCGTTGGAAATGCTTGCTTTGAACCACAAGTGATTCTCTGGGACGGGCCATCCATTGTCGATCTGGAGACCAATGCAGGATTGATCATCTAGGCTGAAGTGGCCTACTATATCAGTACCAGGGTAGGGAACCACCAAAATGTCCAAGGTATAGACACAATTGCTTCTCATAAATGGTAGTAACATTGTGTCAACAACAGTTGGATCGCCTTTCACCATCATTGGATAGTTTTGTCCAAGGAAGAGCGAGTTTTCTCCAAGACTATCAATTCTATACCAGGGAGGAGTTGGCGCTAGCACACTAGTATCCATCCCGAATACCATTGAACGGGTGTTGGAATAGGTCCGGAGAGTGCGACCATGGGAGACTACACCTGCTTCCTTAGTAGTAACATCATTAGTGGGCTGTATACACACAAGAAGAGGTGATCCATCGGAATTAGTTGCTAGGCACCACAAAGTATATGGGCGCTGCTCGTCCTCATGCTCGTGATCATCACCATCGTCATCTCCCGCTTGGTTATAAAAATTTTCAAGTATGGGTGGTGGAATGTTCATTGGACCTTGGAAACACAAGAAGAAGGTTAATTAGTAAAGGGAAACTTGCTAACCCGCATGCATGTGGATGGAACAATTATAATTACGGTGGAAGGCAAACGTACCAAAAGCATAAGGATTCCATGCAAAAACAGTGCCACGAGTGGTGGCAGCAAACACAAGGTGTAACGCCCCGGATTCGATGTGCCAGGTGTCTGGCAGTTATTCGCCATCATTGCCATGTCATTTGCTTGCGTGTTGCATTTTATCATGTCATCATGTGCATTGCATAGCATACGTGTTCGTCTCATGCATCCAAGCATTTTCCCCGTTGTCCGTTTTGCGATCCAGCACACCTATGTCCTCCGGCGTCCCCCTTTTGTCTCTTGTTGTGAGAGGGTGTTAAACTTTCTCGGAATGGCCCGAGGTTTGCCAAGCGGCCTTGGTATAGCATCGGTAGACCGCCTGTCAAGTTTCGTTCCATTTGGAGGTCGTTTGATACTCCAACGGTTAACCGGGGAACCGTAAAAGCCCTTTTTGTCTTGCAGCCCAACACCCCTCCAAAGTGGCCCATAACCCATCTAAGTCACTTCCTTGCTCTCGGTCGTTCGATCACGATCGCGTGGTCGAAAACCACTGCTCATTTGGACACTCCTAGCTCCCTCTACCTATATATAGGCCCATCCCCTCAATTTTCACGGATGAATCCCCTAACCCTAACTCCTTCCTCCCTCTGCGCCGCCGGACACGTCCGGCCCGAGCCGGACAAAGTCACCGCCACCGCCCGGCCAACCGC
>NC_057798.1:67947265-67951421 GCF_018294505.1 Triticum aestivum
CGCCGCCCACGCCGGCCTGGGCCGCCGCCCGCGCCGCCTTACGCTCTCGGCCACCGGATCCGCCCGTGCCCCGCCGCCTCCGCCCGTCGGCGCCTTGTCTCCCCCGCCGGCCACCTTCCCCGTTGTCTTCTCCGGTGAGCCGCCGCTTGCCTCGGGAACCGTGCCCAGATCCAGATCCGTTTTTGGAGGTTGACCCCGAATTTTGCGCAAGTCCCTTAAATTTTTGCATATTCTGGTGCATATTCGACATGCCATAACTTGTTGCATACTGCTCCGTTTTGTGCGTGTAATATGTCAAAATGTCATCATGAGATGCTCTTTATTTTGTTCCATTGTGGCATGTTCATTTGAGTTCATCTTGATGCCTGAATCATGATTGCAAGAGTGCTATATGATATTAATCTGCTGAAACTGTTATAACTTGGTGATTTTTCTTTTTCGTTGCATTTTGTGTGTGCATCCTATGAGCATGAGTCCTACATGAGTTTTGAACTATGTCATGCCATCTTTACAGGGGTGCAATCCATGTATTTTTGTGGGTCTTGTAGTGAGTGCATCGAGCTTGTTAAGTAGGGTACTTGCTGTTACTGTTTTGCTAGGCTGAATCTGTTATTTCGTGATGCTATGTAAACCTGTTGCTACAAGTCATTCTATGCATAATCTGGAGATGTTCACTAAGGATATTTTGTTATCCATGTCATGCTCTATCCATCCATGCACCTGGTTGCATTTATAGCCTGCTGTAGCTTGTTGCAATCTTGCTCCAAAGTTGCTAAATAATGTTGCTGTTAGTTGGTTAACATTAAGTTCAATGTTGCCATGATTGTTGTTAGTGATACAAGCATGATATGAACTTGCTATTGCCATGCTTAGCTTCATAAACATGTCTTATTACTTGCCTTTTCATGCCATGTAATTCTCCGTGGTGAGTGGTACAAGCTCACCAACATGCCTACTTATTGTTGTTCCTGCCATGTTTGAATCTGTCATATCTTTTGCCATGTTTACATAGGTGCCATCATATCTTCTGATCCTTTTTGGCTCATGGCCAGAAAAGGACTTTTGTTCCATGCATTTAGTAGTATCATGCCATGCCTTAAGTTTCTATGATATGTTCCTGTAGCATGTTGTTTGATAGCTCTAAACATTGCAACCTGATGTTATTTTTGCAAAGTCTGAAACTGTTATTATATGCAATTTTGCCATGTGTTTTTGAGCATGTTCTAGTGATTTCTGGAGATAGCTCAGTTTTCATGTTTTGTCATTCTTTACCTATACATCATGTCCATGCCTTTTGTTTCCATGTTGGGGTGCTGTAGCATATCTTCATGATGCTTGTAAGATGCCCAGTTGCTGTTTTGGATAGATTCTTGTTATGACTTGTTTAGAGTGTATGTGTTGAACCGTTGCTCCGTTTTGAGTGTGCTCTATATGAAACTTGCATGATTTTGCATGTAGCTTCATATTATCATGTTGCATCCTTGTTTTGAGGTGTTTGCTTGATGTTTGTTTGCATTTTGCATCAATGCCATGTTTAACTTGCTTTGCTCATATCTTCTAGGTCGTAGCTCCGAATTAGACAAACTTTATATGTAACTTGACTAGTATCGCGTGTAGATCATCTTGGTGCATCTTAACTTGCTATTTTGTTTAACAACTTGAACATAAGGTTTATTCAGATCTAGACCAATTTCGAAATCTGCATATGAGGACTTACCGGAATTGTTATATGTTGTTTCCGGCCTCATTCAAACTTGCCTTGATGTGTTGCTCTTGTTTGCATCATCTCTTGCCATGAGTAGCCCCATCTAGCCTTGGTCATGCATCATGCTTGGTTGTGCGTCATGTCATGTTTATGTGTGGTGTGTTTACTATGTTGTGTGCTTCTTCTCGATAGTTCCCGTTTCGTTGCGATCGTGAGGATTCGTTCGTCTACGCTTGGTTCGTCTTCGTGGCTTCATATTCTTCATGGAATCGTTCTTCTTCCTAGCAGGATTTCAGGCAATATGACCGTCACCGTGTATCTCACTACTATCATTGCTATGCTAGTTGCTTCGCTCTATCGCTTTGCTGTGCTACCTATCACTTGTTTATCAAGCCACCCAAATTGCCATGTCAGCCTCTAACCTTTTTCAGCCTTCCTAGCAAACCATTGCTTGGCTATGTTACCACTTTGCTCAACCCCTCTTATAGCGTTGTTAGTTGTAGGTGAAGTTGAAGATTGCTCCATGGTGGACAGGATTATGTTTGGGATATCAAAATATCTCTGATTTAATTAATGCATCTATATACTTGTTAAAGGGTGGAAGACTCGGCCTTATGCCTGGTGTTTTGTTCCACTCTTGCCGCCCTAGTTTCCGTCATATCGGTATTATGTTCCCAGATTTTGCGTCCCTAATGCGGTTGGGTGATTTATGGGACCCCCTTGACAGTTCGCTTTGAATAAAACTCCTCCAGCAAGGCCCAACCTTGGTTTTACCATTTGCCTCACCTAGCCCTTTTTCCCTTGGGTTTCCGGAGCCCGAGGGTCATCTTTATTTACCCCCCCGGGCCAGTGCTCCTCCGAGTGTTGGTCCAAACTCGAGCACCGTGCGGGACTATTCCTTGGCAACTTGTATTACGTTGGCGCCTGTACGCTTCGCTTATCCGGTGTGCCCTGAGAACGAGATATGTGCAGCTCCTATCGGGATTTATCGGCACATCGCGCGGCTTTGCTCGTCTTGTTTTACCACTGTCGAAATGTCTTGTAAACCGGGATTCCGAGTCGGATCGGGTCTTCCTGGGAGAAGGTATATCCTTCGTTGATCGCGAGAGCTTATCATGGGCTAAGTTGGGACACCCCTGCAGGGTCTAAACTTTTGAGAGCTGCGCCCGCGGTTATGTGGCAGATGGGAATTTGTTAATGTTCGGTTGTAGATTACTTGACACCAGATCCGAATTAAAACGCATCAACCGCGTGTGTAGCCGTGATGGTCTCTTTTCGGCGGAGTCCGGGAAGTGAACACGGTTTTGTGTTATGTTTGGTGTAAGTAGGAGTTAAGGATCACTTCTTGATCATTGCTAGCTTCACGACCGTTCCGTTTGCTCTGTTCTTGCTCTTATTTGCGTATGTTAGCCACCATATCATGCTTAGTCGCTGCTGCAACCTCACCACTTTACCCCTTCCTTTCCCATTTAGCTTTGCTAGTCTTGATACCCATGGTAATGGGATTGCTGAGTCCTCGTGGCCCACAAATTACTACAACAACAGTTGCAGGTACAGGTTTTGCGATGATCGTGACGCGAGAGCGATGTTTGCTTGTTTTGGAGTTCTTCTTCTGCTTCTTCTTCAATCAGGGGATAGGTTCCAGGTTGGCAGCCTGGGCTAGCAGGGAGGATGTCGTTTGAGTTTCTATTTGTGTTTCATCCATAGTCGGATGGTGCTCTTATGTAAGATGAAGTTGTATTCGTGTGGCATTGTATGCCTTTTGTATGTATCCCCATCTATTATGTAATGTTGATGTAATGATATCCACCTTGCAAAAGCGTTTCAATATGCGGTTCTATCCTTGGTGGGACCTTCGTGTCTCTTTAGGATAGTATCGCATATTGGGCGTGATAAGTTGGTATCAGAGCCTCGACCGACCCTAGGAGCCCCCTTGATTGATCGTGTAGTTTGGCCGCCGTCGAGTCTAGAAGAAAACTGTTTTCGGAGTCTAGTTATATCAGAGAGTAGGAATTCTTTTTACTCCTCAGCCCCTGTCGTCGCTCTGGTGAGGAATCTTGACGTAGGTGTTTTGAATTACTTCTCTTCCCCTTCAAATTTTCTTTAGGATCATGTGGTTAGTTTTCTGTTCGTTGGTTCTCATCTCTTTTCATCCGGTGCATTTCTCGTCAAGTTGACTCGAACCTCTTCGTCTTTGCCAAGTTCAATTCTCAGTTCGCTCTCAATGAAGTTGTTTATCTGCCCAAAGTTGTCTTCTTTTCCCACCCACCCACCCCTTTTCTTCTTGGAGCCGGAGTTCGTAATCGAGTATCCATCCTACTCATGCGAAGTCTTTGTTTCTTGCCTCAATGATTTCAACCGGTGTTTTCTCTTCAAGATATTCGTCGGTTCCCCCATCAAAGTTGCCTTTGTTTTCCCGCCCTCCCACCCTCTTCTTCACGGAGCCTGAGT
>NC_057798.1:67951634-67954041 GCF_018294505.1 Triticum aestivum
TTCGAGCATCAATTTCATTCATGCAGAGCCTCTTCAGTCTTCCCTCAATTGTTTCAACCGGTGAATTCTCGTCTCGTTTGACATTCTTCATCTCTTTTTCTTCTCCGGTGGATTCAATTCAAATTTTTCGGTGTTGATCGTATTCTTTCCCTCGGATCAAGTGTTCTCATTGCTCGTTTGCCTCTCGCCATTCAATCATTCCGGAGTTCGGAAGACATCTCAGGAGATTCGTCTGTGTTCAAATTAATTCGAGGTTGTCACCTCATTCAAATATCTTAATTGTTCCGGTGCATCATCTATCTTTTCAACAATCCTTTTCAACGGTGTTTTTCTCTTTAGTGGGCCCTAACCCACAGGTCTTTTCCAGGATCCTACCTGACTCTTCTAATTCTCCCGGATTTATTCTCAAATTCCTATTAAGTGTGACGTAAGAAGGGATTTCATCAGTCAGATGCCATCTCAAAGATCACTTTCAAATTCTTTTCATCTTTGGTTCAACCCTTCCTCTTTTTCATTCTACCTGAGTATCTCAGTAATTTTGGTGTTGTTTCTCGTCGTCATTTGAAGACCGAAGAAGAGTTTTTCCTCTAAATCTTGCTTGTTCTTTCGAAGATTCGGGGTTCGAGCTTCTTGTTATCCTATCAAATTATTCCATTTGTCAGATATTCATTTTCTTAACCATCCGGAGTATTTCAGCAGTTTATTTATGTTTCTTTTCACCAGAGGCCATCGTTCCAGAATAATTCTTCGTCCTCACATTTCATCTACCATTATCCATTTATCCTGGCACTTCGTTCAAGTGTTCTTTAATCAGCTCATGATCTCTTTATTCTCTTGCATCTAAATCCCCTCAAGCATATTTGTTTGCTAATTCTTCCTGGTGATTCAGTCTCTTTCATCAGTCATTTCCGAATTCTTACGGTGGTTCGTTCAAGATTCTTTTTCTTTGTTTATCATATTAATTCATTCGTTCTTTTCAATCCTACCGGTGGTTCATGAAGACTTACTCAAGTTTTGCGTTGTATCCCCCTTAATCCTTTTCAACAATAATAAGTAGTATGCAAAATTCATGTATCGTAAATTAAATTTGATGAAGGATAAGCATACAATAAATCTTATTCTTATTTAATCCAAGCGAGTAATCCTTTTTCTTCGTAGTTTGTTCTTGAGGATTAAATTCTAGTTTCAAGTGTTTTCATCTTTTCTTTTCCGGAGTTCTATTTCCTCGGCCATTTCATCGAAGCTCCATCTTAATCATCGCAAAGCTTTAATCTTATTCTTTCATCCTTCATTCCTATCTCATCATCTTTTGTCACCGAAGTTCTTCATGGTGGATCTGCATGATTTAATTCATTCCCCAAAGAGTTCATCAAGATTTTGTTGGAGAATTTCAAGTATCTTTTCTTCTCCGTTCTTTTCATTCAACTCTTTCAATTCTTTCCGGAGTTTTTGTGTCATGTCTTCATCAAGTATCATTCCATCCTCTCAAGCTCGTGTTCTATTCCTCCATGTTTGAGCCGGAGTGCTACCTAAATCCTTTCAGTTCTATTCGTTTCTTATCTCGTTCTAACCGGAGTGGTTTTAGAGTCTATCTGATTCCGCCAGCTTTCGATTCTCGTCATTCTCGTCGTTCCTCACTTCTTCTCGAGCGCTCTCGATTCTTTGCCTCTTCTCTTGAGTTCTTGATTCACCACATCCTTTTTCCCTTCTGTCTCTGTCCTAAGATCTCGGGACGAGATCTCTTGTTAGTGGAAGAGTGTTGTAACGCCCCGATTCGATGCGCCAGGTGTCTGCCAGTTATTCGCCGTCATTGCCATGTAATTTGCTTGTGTGTTGCATTTTATCATGTCATCATGTGCATTGCATTGCATACGTCTTCGTCTCATGCATCCGAGCATTTTCCGTGTTGTCCGTTTTGCGATCCGGCACACCTATGTCCTCAGGCGTCCCCCTTTTGTCTCTTGTTGTGAGAGGGTGTTAAACTTTCTCGGAATGGCCCGAGGTTTGCCAAGCGGCCTTGGTATAGCACCGGTAGACCGCCTGTCAAGTTTCGTTCCATTTGGAGGTCGTTTGATACTCCAACAGTTAACCGGGGAACCGTAAAAGCCCTTTTTGTCTTGCAGCCCAACACCCCTCCAAAGTGGCCCATAACCCATCTATGTCACTTCCATGCTCTCGGTCGTTCCATCACGATCGCGTGGCCAAAAACCGCTCCTCATTTGAACACTCCTAGCTCCCTCTACCTATATATAGGCCCTTCCCCTCAATTTTTGCGGATGAATCCCCTAACCCTAGCTCCTTCCTCCCTCCGCGCCGCCAGACACGTCCGGCCCGAGCCGGACAAAGTCGCGGCCGTCGCCCTGCCAACCGCGTAGCGCCCCGTGACCCACGCCGCCGCCCCGTGCCG
>NC_057798.1:67954503-67962585 GCF_018294505.1 Triticum aestivum
CCTCCGGCCCTGTCGCCCGTGCGCCTCCACGCCGGCGCCACGCCGCCTCCCGCGCCCGGCCGCCAGATCCGCCCGTGCCCCGCCGCCTCCACCCGTCGGTGCCCCGTCTCCCCCGCCGGCCACCTTCCCCGTCGTCTTCTCCAGCGAGCCGCCGCCTACCTCGGGAACCGTGCCCAGATCCAGATCCATTTTCGGAGGCTGACCCCGAATTTTGCCGAAGTCCCTTAATTTTTTGCATATTCTGGTGCATACTTTGACATGCCATAACTTGTTGCATACTGCTCCGTTTTGTGCGTGTAATATGTCAAAATGTTCATAATGAGATGGTCTTTATTTTGTTCCAGTATGCCGTGTTCATTTGAGTTCATATTGATGCCTGAATGATCGTTGCAAGGGTTCTATATGATATTAATCTGCTAAAACTGTTATAACTTGGTGATTTATCTTTTTCGTTTCATTTTGTGTGTGCATCCTATGAGCATGAGTCCTACATGAGTTTTGAACTATGTCATGCCATCTTATCAGGGGTGCAATCCATGTATTTTTTTGAGTCTTGTAGTGAGTGCATCGAGCTTGTTAAGTAGGGTACTTGCTGTTACTGTTTTGCTAGGCTGAATCTGTTATTTCGTGCTACTATGTAAACCAGCTGCTACAGGTCATTATATGCATAATATGGAGATGTTCACTAAGGATTTTGTGTTATCCATGTCATGTTATATCCATCCATTCCCCTGGTTGTATTTATAGACTGCTGTAGCTTGTTGTAATGTTGCTCCAAAGTTGCTAAATAATGTTGCTGTCAGTCTGTTAACATTAAGATCAATGTTGCCATGATTGTTGTTAGTGATCCAAGCATCCTATGAACTTTCTCTTGCCATGCTTAGCTTCATACACATGTCTTGTTACTGTTGGTTGCCTTGTCATGCCATGTAATTCTCCATGGTGAGTGGTACAAGCTCACCAACATGCCTACTTATTGTTGTTCCTGCCATGTTTGAATCTGTCATATCTTTTGCCATGTTTACATGGGTGCCATCATATCTTCTGATCCTTTTTGGCTCATGGCCAGTAAAGGACTTTTGTTCCACGCATTTAGTAGTATCATGCCATGCCTTAAGTTTCTATGATATGTTCTTGTAGCATGTTGTTAGATAGCTCTAACCGTTGCAACCTGATGTTATTTCTGCAAAGTCTGTAATTGTTATTATATGCAATCTTGCCATGTGTTTTTGAGCATGTTCTAGTGATTTCTGGAGATAGATCAGTTTTCACGTTTTGTCATTCTTTACCTGTACATCATGTCCATGCCTTTTGTTTCCATGTTGGGGTGCTGTAGCACATCTTCATGATGCTTGTAAGATGCCTAGTTGCTGTTTTGGATAGATTGTTGTTATGACTTGTATAGAGTGTATGTGTTGAACCGTTGCTCCGTTTTGAGTGTGCTCTATATGAAACTTGCATGATTTTGCATGTAGCTTCATATTATCATGTTGCATCCATGTTTTGAGGTGTTTGCTTGATGTTTGTATACATTTTGCGTCAATGCCATGTTTAACTTGTTTTGCTCATATCTCTAGGCCGTAGCTCCGAATTAAACGAACTTTATATGTAACTTGACTAGAATCACGTGTAGATCATCTTTGTGCATCTTAACTTGCTGTTTTGTTTAACAACTTGAACATAAGGTTTATTCAGATCTGGACCAATTTCGAAATTTGCATATGAGGACTTACCGGAATTGTTATATGTTGTTTCCGGCCTCATTCAAACTTGCCTTGATGTGTGGCTCTTGTTTGCATCATCTCTTGCCATGAGTAGCCCCATCTAGCCTTTGTCATGCATCATGCTTGATTGTGCATCATGTCATGTTTATGTGTGGTGTGTTTACTATGTTGTGTGCTTCTTCTCGATAGTTCCCGTTTCGTTGCGATCGTGAGGATTCGTTCGTCTACGCTTGGTTCGTCTTTGTGGCTTCATCTTCTTCATGGACTCATTCATCTTCCTAGCAGGATTTCAGGCAATATGACCGTCACCGTGGATCTCACTACTATCATTGCTATGCTAGTTGCTTCGCTCTATCGCTTTGCTGTGCTACCTATCACTTGTTTATCAAGCCTCCCAAATTGCCATGTCAGCCTCTAACCTTTTTCACCCTTCCTAGCAAACCATTGCTTGGCTATGTTACCGCTTTGCTCAGCCCCTCTTATAGCGTTGTTAGTTGCAGGTGAAGTTGAAGATTGCTCCATGGTGGACAGGATTATGTTTGGGATATCACAATATCTCTTATTTAATTAATGCATCTATATACTTGTTAAAGGGTGGAAGACTCGACCTTATGCCTGGTGTTTTGTTCCACTCTTGCCGCCCTAGTTTCCGTCATATCGGTATTATGTTCCCGGATTTTGCGTCCCTAACGCGGTTGGGTGATTTATGGGACCCCCTTGACAGTTCGCTTTGAATAAAACTCCTCCAGCAAGGCCCAACCTTGGTTTTACCATTTGCCTCACCTAGCCCTTTTTCCCTTGGGTTTCCGGAGCCCGAGGGTCATCTTTATTTAGCCCCCCCCCCCGGGCCAGTGCTCCTCCGAGTGTTGGTCCAAACTAGAGCACCGTGCGGGACTATTCCTTGGCAACTTGGATTACGTCGGTGCCTGCACGCTTCGCTTATCCCGTGTGCCCTGAGAACGAGATATGTGCAGCTCCTATCGGGATTTGTCGGCACATCGGGCGGCTTTGCTGGTCTTGTTTTACCATTGTCGAAATGTCTTTTAAACCGGGATTCCGAGTCTGATCGGGTCTTCCTGGGAGAAGGTATATCCTTCGTTGATCGCGAGAGCTTATCATGGGCTAAGTTGGGACACCCCTGCAGGGTCTAAACTTTCGAGAGTCGTGCCCGCGGTTATGTGGCAGATGGGAATTTGTTAATGTCCGGCTGTAGATAACTTGACACCAGATCCGAATTAAAACGCATCAACCGCGTGTGTAGCCGCTATGGTCTCTTTTTGGCAGAGTCTGGGAAGTGAACACAGTTTTGTGTTATGTTTGACGTAAGTAGGAGTTCAGGATCACTTCTTGATCATTGCTAGCTTCACGACCGTTCCGTTTGCTCTCTTCTCGCTATTATTTGCGTATGTTAGCCACCATATCATGCTTAGTCGCTGTTGCAACCTCACCACTTTACCTCTTCCTTTCCCATTTAGCTTTGCTAGTCTTGATACCCATGCACTAGTAGAAAAGGGGGCAATGGTCCAGGCCGGTCCAGCCCATTAGTCCCGGTTCAATCCAGAACCGGGACCAATGGGGGCATTGGACCCAGTTCTTGAGCCCCGAGGGCCGGCCGGGCCACGTGGGCTATTGGTCCCGGTTCGTCTGGACCTTTTGGTCCCGGTTGGTCGGTCGAACCGGGACCAATGGGCCTCGCTCCTGGCCCACCACCATTGGTCCCGGTTGGTGGCACGAACCGGGACCAAAGGTGGTGCCTATATATACCCCCTGCTCACGAGCAGAGCACTCCGAGTGCTCTGTTTTTCGTGGCCGGCGAGGGGAGAGCTTTGTGGTGCTCTAGCTCACCTCCTATGCACACGAGGTGTTCGATGGAATGCCCGAGCCACACTACTTAAGCTTTCTCCCCTCCAAGCTCGACCACCAAGCTCCATTTTCCTCAATATTTGTCTAGGTTTAGCGGTCCATCACGCCCGTCCCCGTCTTCACCGTCGTCGATCGCCTGCGCCGATCTCATCGCCGGCACCACCGTGGTGAGCCTCTTGTTCTTATCTTCTTTCTGAAAGGAAAAATATTCTTACTTGTATGTTTAGATAGATACTTGTATTATTTTCTTACTTTTATTATTGCATCTTATATAGTGCGATGGTTTTGGTATCCGCCCCCATCGGCCCTCGTCCTGTCTATGATTCGGATGTGGTATATATTATCTTTTCATGACTATTGGTTCATTTATTGTTTATGACAATTATGCCGACCAACGTGATATAGATTTTATTTATCTAGGAGGTTGTTGAACCGGAAATTCCAACATACCCTATTGTCGAGAGGTTAAATTTAGTTGAAGAAGAAAACAATTTCTTGAACGAAAAAATTTCTTGGAGTTGCATGTTGCGGATGTCGTCGATGATCACATGATCAAGATGGAGGCAATGCACTTGAAGATTAGAAAGATTAGAAAATATGCCATTCATACCGAGGCTTGGTATCATTATGCCATTGGATCAGTTGTTACATTGGTTGCGATTATGATCGCATTTGTTTTCGCATTGAAATGTTTTACATAGTTTCAGTGTATGGTTTAATTAATTTAGATGCTCTGCAGAGCTTTATGTTGTTAGATGAGAACTATGTATGTACTTTGGTTTTAATGTGATGATGAACTTCTATTAATTTGGTCACTTCATTATATAATGCACGCGGATGAACCGGCAATGGATGTACGGTTCAAGAAACACCTCCGAGTACATTAAGGGCGTGCATGATTTTCTCGAAGTGGCTGAGGCAAACAAGCAGAATGGTTTTATGTGTTGTCCATGCCCTGTATGTGGGAATACGAAGTCTTACTCTGACCGGAAAATCCTCCACACCCACCTGCTTTACAAGGGTTTCATGCCACCCTATAATGTTTGGACGAGGCACGGAGAAATAGGGGTTATGATGGAAGATGGCGAAGAAGAAGAGTACGATGACAACTATGTGCCCCCTGAATACGGTGATGCTCCTGAAGATCAAGAGGAACCAGACAATGTGCACGATGATGCTGCAACGGGCGAAGCTGCTGAAGATCAAGAGGAACCAGACGATGTGCCCGATGATGATGATCTCCGTCGGGTCATTGTCGATGCAAGGCCGCAATGCGAAAGTCAGAAGGAGAAGCTGAAGTTCGATCGCATGCTAGAGGACCACAAAAAAGGGTTGTACCCCAATTGCGAAGATGGCAACACAAAGCTCGGTACCGTACTGGAATTGCTGTAGTGGAAGGCAGAGAATGCTATGCCTGACAAAGGATTTGAGAAGCTACTTAAAATATTGAAGAAGCTTCCAAAGGATAAAGAATTGCCCGATAGTACATACGCAGCAAAGAAGGTCGTATGCCCTCTAGGATTGGAGGTGCAGAAGATACATGCATGCCCTAATGACTGCATCCTCTACCACGGTGCATACAAGGATCTGAACGCATGCCCGGTATGCGGTGCATTATGGTATAAGATCAGACGAGATGACCCTGGTGATGTTGACAGCGAGCCCCCTAGGAAGAGGGTTCCTGCGAAGGTGATGTGGTATGCTCCTATAATACCATGGTTGAAACATCTGTTCAGAAACTGAGAGCATGCCAAGTTGATGCGATGGCACAGTGAGGACCGTAAGAAAGACGGGAAGTTGAGAGCACCCACTGACGGGTCGCAGTGGAGAAAAATCGAGAGAAAGTACTGGGATGAGTTTGCAAGTGAGCCAAGGAACGTATGGTTTTCTTTAAGCGCGGATGGCATTAATCCTTTCGGGGAGCAGAGCAGCAATCACAGCACCTGGCCCGTGACTCTATGTATGTATAACCTTCCTCCTTGGATGTGCATGAAGCGGAAGTTCATTATGATGCCAGTTCTCATCCAAGGCCCTAAGCAACCCGGCAATGACATTGATGTGTACCTAAGGCCATTAGTTGAAGAACTTTTACAGCTGTGGAATGGAAACGGTGTACGTACGTGGGAGCACAAATAGGAGGAATTTAACCTAAAGGCGTTGCTGTTCGCGACCATCAACGATTGGCCCGCTCTCAGTAACCTTTCAGGACAGACAAACAAGGGATACCACGCATGCACGCACTGTTTACTTGACACCGATAGTATATACCTGGCAAGCTGCACGAAGAATGTGTGCCTGGGCCATCGTCGATTTCTTCCGACCAACTATCAATGTCGAAAGAAAGGCAAGCATTTCAAAGGCGAGGCAGATCACTGGAAGAAGCCGGCCATGCGTACCGGTGATCACGTACTTGCTATGGTCAATGATTTACACGTAATCTTTGGAAAGGGTCCCGGCGGACTAGCTGTTCCAAGTGACGCTGGGGGACACGCACCCATGTGGAAGAAGTAATCTATATTTTGGGACCTACCCTACTGGAAAGACCTAGAGGTCCGCTCTTCGATCAACGTGATGCACGTGACGAAGAACCTTTGCATGAACCTGCTAGGCTTCTTGGGCGTGTATGGGAAGACAAAAGATATAGTTGAGGCACGGGAGGACCTGCAACGTTTGCACGAAAAAGACGGCATGCCTCCAAAGCAGTATGAAGGTCCTGCCAGCTATGCTCTTACCAAAGAAGAGAAGGAAATCTTCTTTGAATGCCTGCTTAGTATGAAGGTCCCGACTGGCTTCTCGTCGAATATAAAAGGAATAATAAATATGGCAGAGAAAAAATTTCAGAACCTAAAGTCTCATGACTGCCACGTGATTATGACGCAACTGCTTCCGGTTGCATTGAGGGGGCTTCTATCGGAAAACGTGCGATTAGCCATTGTGAAGCTATGTGCATTCCTCAATGCAATATCTCAGAAGGTGATCGAGCCAGAAATCATACCAAGTCTTGTGAGTTTCGAGCTGGTGTTCCCACCATCCTTCTTCAAGATCATGACGCACGTCCTAGTTCATCTAGTTGACGAGATTGTCATTCTGGGCCCCGTATTTCTACACAATATGTACCCCTTTGAGAGGTTCATGGGAGTCCTAAAGAAATATGTCCGTAACCGTGCTAGGCCAGAAGGAAGCATCTCCATCGGCCATCAAACAGAGGATGTCATTGGGTTTTGTGTTGACTTCATTCCTGGCCTTAAGAAGATAGGTCTCCCTAAATCGCGGTATGAGGGGAGACTGACTGGAAAAGGCACACTTGGAAGGGACTCAATAATATGCAGGGACGGATATTCTTGGTCTCAAGCACACTACACAGTTCTACAGAACTCTACCTTGGTGAACCCGTATGTCGATGAACACAAGAACAGTCTGCGCTCCAAACACCCGGAGCAGTGCGACGACTGGATTACATGTGAACACAACAAGACTTTCAGCAGTTGGTTGGAAGCACGTATCAGAGGTGACAACACTGTTTGTGATGAGCTGTACTTGTTATCCAGGGGACCATCTTTGACTGTATTGATTTGGAAAGGATAAGAGATAAATGGGAATACATTTTACACGACTTACCAAGATCAAAAGAGCACCAACCAAAACAGCGGTGTCCGCTTTGATGCAACAGCCGAGAGGGGAAAGGACACATATTATGGTTACATAGTGGACATATGGGAACTTGACTACGGGCATGATTTTAAGGTCCCTTTGTTTAAGTGCAAATGGGTCAATCTGTCAGGAGGCGGGGTACAGGTAGACCCACAGTACGGAATGACAACAGTGGATCTGAAAAATCTTGGGTACGCTGACGAACCGTTCGTCCTAGCCAATGATGTGGCACAGGTTATCTATGTGAAGGACATGTCTACCAGACCGAGAAAGAGAAAAGATAAGGAAGCGAATACATCATACGATGAGCCAAAGCGCCACATAGTTCTTTCGGGAAAAAGGGACATAATGGGAGTGGAGGACAAGACAGACCTGTCTGAAGATTATGAAAAGTTTCATGAAATTCCTCCCTTTAAAGTCAAGGCTGACCCCAGCATCCTGATAAATGATGAAGATTATCCATGGTTACGGCGCAATAAGCAAATGACACAAGCGAAGAAAAAGTGAAGACTTTCTCCCGCAACTATTATGATGATACCATGCCAACTTTGTAACTGACGAGTATGATACCATTGTCCGTTTTGTACATGCACATGCTATGTGTGAGTCAATTTATGATACCATGCCAACTTTCAACTTTTTCAGAGTTCATTTGAAATGCATTAATGTCTTATGGTTCGGCCCTCGTAATAATTAAAAATAGCAACAATAAGTATTTTGTTGTAAGTAGAAACAAAATAAAATAAATAAAGTAAGAAAGAAAACAAAAAAAGTGGAAAGTTTATAATTTTCCTAAAACTAAAAGCAAAAATAATTAAAAAATAAAGCAAAAAAAAAAGAAAAT
>NC_057798.1:67962856-67963350 GCF_018294505.1 Triticum aestivum
AACAAGATAAAATAAATAAAGCAAGAAAAAAAAGTGTTTTCAAATTTGAGAAGTAATGGCACTAACAGAAAGTTTATAATTTTCCTAAAACTAAAAGCAAAAAGAATTAAAAAATAAAGCAAAAAACAAAAGAAAATAAATAATGCAAAAAACAAAACAAAAAAACTGGAAAAAAAATAAAAATAGCAACAATAAGTAAAGAAAACAAAAAAACAAAAAATGCCCCCTACTGGGCCCCCACGGCCTGAATACGACTTGAATCCCTACTTTGGGCCAGGATTCAGGCACGCAGTAGGCCCAGAAGGGCCATCATGCAAAGCAGTAGCAAGTAGGCCCATAAGCCTGCAGTAGAGAGGAGTTCGAGAGGGGTGCGGCAGTGGGGCTTATAAACCACTGCGCGCCCTCTCAACTAGCGAGGTGGGACTAAACTTTGGCCCCGATGCGGGCAGCACAGGGGCCTTTGGTCCCGGTTGGTGGCTCCAACTGGGACTAAA
>NC_057798.1:67964180-67972678 GCF_018294505.1 Triticum aestivum
TTCTCCTCTTTTTTTTCTTCTTTTTCTTCTTCTTCTTCTTCCTTCTTCCTTCTTCCTCTTTTCTTCCTTTTCCTTAATTATTTTCCTTTCTTGAGGGAGAAGAAGAAAAAGAAGAGGAGAAGAAGAAAGAAAGGAATAGAGGAGAAAGAAGAAACTTCAACACGAGGGGGTGGTACCGATACCCCCTCCCCGATAACATTATTTTCCCATGTATATGTATGTCGCGTCGTTGTCGATATAACCCCCTCTAGATAACTTCGACATGAGGGGCGGTCGATATATATACCCCCTCTCGACCGTGATAACTTATACAACTGCAGCACCCCCCTTGGCCCTCTCGCTCGACCAAAACTCTCGAGGACACCCAAACCCTAGAGAGAAAACGATGTTGGTCTCCTACCCCCTCCCGCCGCGCCCCTACCCGACAAATTAACTCTCTCAAGGCCACCCAAATTTATCAAGTTAAAAGAGCGTTATCGTCGAAGCCACCCCAAACCCTTGAAGCGTTGTGTCGAGGCAACCCCAAACCCTAGAGAAGCAGCGTCGAGGCCACTAACATGATTCCTTATTGTGATTAGCTAGCTAGTTCTACGTTTGCCACTAATATATATATATATATATATCCATCTGTACCATGTTTGAATAATAATTGACATGTTGTAAATGTTTGCAGAAACTATGGAGCACTCCCGAGACGAAGAAACAGAAGTGATGTTGGGGGACATAATCACAAATGGAAGTGATGATGTTGCGTCATTTCTCCTCGACACCGTTGGTCAGCTAAATGAAGAAGAGGGCTATGTTTATGATGGTGGCTTCGACCCATTAATGCTGGTACAAGAGAAGGACTATGTTCATGATGGCTCCGGTGACACAATGGAGGCACAAGACGAAGGAGACCGTGCTGACTGCTCCGATCACCGAACCGAGTCCGGCCAGGTATATATATATTAGTTAAGCCCGTGCTGACTAGTTAATTGATGCATCCATTGTTTTGGTATATGTACACATATTAATTACTGTCGTCTTTCTTCCTTATAATTTCTAGCCCTCCGGATCGAGCACAACTTCGGTAAGGAGAGGAGGCCTGAAGAAAAAGTTGAGCTCGGATGAAAAGTTTGAGATCATAGAAATCGCGCCTGATGGCGAACCGATTGAACCCATCCGGACAAGGAAGGCATTTTCTGCTCAGTGCGGGGTTCTTGTTAGGGACAGAATCCCGATCAGCATCCAGCAATGGTATAAGCCTGCTAAGGATGAAGACGCTGAGGTGTCTTATGTCAATGATATGCAGAAAGAAGATCTTTGGACTGAGCTGAAGGCAAATTTCACCCTACCGCTAGAGGAGGATCCGGAGAAGCTAGTTAAAGAGCAATTAATCAAGTCTTGTGCTATTAAGAAGATGGCAGGCCTAATGAGGAGGTGGAGGAAAGAGCTGAAACAGTTTGTCAAGGAAAAAAAGATACTAGAATTCATCGGAAAATATGAGAAGATCAAAGATCACTGGCCCGCATTTGTGGCCCACAAGACATCGGAAAAGAGTAAGAAGATGTCGGAGACAAACAAGAAAAATGCTGCAAAGAAGAAGCTTCACCATCACACGGGGTCAGGTGGCTACCTCAAAGCCCGGCCTAAGTGGTCCAAGGCTGAGCATGATCTGCTTGAAAAAGGGATCGAACCAGAGACAATGCGCTAGCCAGACCGTTGCCGGACTTGGTTCTTCGGGGCTGGCGGAACCTTGGACCCTGTAATAGGGAAGTGTCAGTGGACGGACGAGGAACTGCAAACACCAGTCAAGAACCTTCGACATTGTATCGATGCAGCGCAGCGAGGGACGTTCCTTCCAAACAGGGAGAAGGACGAGCTCACAATGGCCCTTGGGAATCCCGAGCACCCTGGACGGACACGAGGCACGCCAGGCTCCATTCCGTGGAAGGTTGGTTTTCCGGACGCAGGGGGTTACAAAACCCATGAGAGGAGGAAGAAACTGGAGCAGGACCAAATGCAGGCGCTGCTTGGATGGGTAATGGGGCTAGAGGATCGAGAAGAGGAACGAGAAGCAGCAGATCGCAACAAATGACTTGCCGAAGCTTCCCCCGAAGCTACCCCGCCATCTCAGCGGAGAAGCAGCGTGGCTTCCACCGAGCTGCTTCAGCCGAAGCATGTCTTGACGGCTCCTGCCAGCTATCCCGTGGATGGTATCACGGAGTCTCAAAATTGCCACATGATGGCGCGATGGATGAATTTCAAGGTCAAGGCGGCTGTTGGCCAAGTTTATCCTAGTGGACTCGGCACAACTTATCACTGCCAGCCGATTCCAAAAGGATATGCTAAGGTGATGGTGGATGAAATAACGGAGGGATTTGAGGACCTCGTGCTTGAGCACCCTATCGGTGAAGGGGAGACTAGGCTGGGTTCTTCTCTGAAGACTCCATGCCTATGGAAGAAGGAGCTCATCAACCTTCTAAACTGGACGCCTCTGCCTCCTCCTCCTGCTCCGGCGAGTCAGGGCACTCTGCCTTCTCCACCGCCTCCTCCTCCGGCGAGTCAGGGCACTCCGCCTCCTCCTCCGGCGAGTGACAATCAGGGAACGCGTGGCGGCACTCCGCCTCCTTCTCCGGCGCATGGCGGCACTCCGCCTCCTTCTCCGCTTGCGCCGACGCTCCCGAGCAGCCAGCAGCATCCTCCTTCTCCGCCTCGCCAGCAAGGGCGGAAGAGATCCGCCGCCGGCCCAGCTGCTCCGGCACGTCGTACTCCTTCTCCTCCGCCTCGTAAGCAAGAACGAAAGAAGACAGACGCCGCAGCCGCTCCGTCTGCTCCGGCGTCTAGCAGCACAACCAGAGGCGGGAGGCAATACAAATACGGTCCATCATCTCTCAAGCCTCTAGAGAAGTTACCGTACGAGAGGTCCGAGGAGGAAAACGATACGATTGTGCAGGCCCATGTGAAGGAGTTCTTTGAGGGGGTGAAAGCAAAGAGACATCCACCTCCGGAGGAGAAGGTAGATCCAGTGAAAGCAAAGCGCACTATCGATGCCCTGAGGAAACCACCAAAGTCTCCGCCGAGAACCAACTATGAGTGCATTACTGAACAGACATATCTCCAAGCCCAGCGGTCGGGAACTACTGTCAGTGCTAAAAGGTCAAAAGAACGAGCAAAGGGGAAAAAATTGCCCAGCTCGGCGAACAAGCACAGCAATCGTGCCCCCCGCTCAATGTGTCTGATGCTCCGAGGACGGTGGCCGGTTATGGCAATCTTGATGATTACCTGCCTGACGATGCACTTCCTGATTTTTTGGAGGTGGACGGACACAGATACGAGTACGGGAAGCCTCTCGTCAAAGACGAAAAATCCCTAACAACAATGATGCGAAGATTCCATAATTGGTACATGGAAACCTGCAGAGAGTCTGAGGGTAAGAATGCTTTGTATCTGCATATTAAAGAGGAGCACGATCTCGTTGCAAATGATCTGTTGACTGTTCCATTTGAGGAGTTCTTCGAGTTCTTCAATCAAAAGGCCCTCGATAAATTAATGGTCTTTTGCTACTGCCTGTAAGTACTATTTCTGTCATTAAGTCTCTATATATAGCTCGGCTCTTTCATTGCATGTATTTATAATTAATTATCCTCAATATATTATGCAGATTGAAGATCGTCGAGTGCAAAAAACAAGAAATTTATGATATTGGGTTCATTATCACAAATATCATAGATGTATTTCTGGTTGAAAAGAACATCAAAGAGGCCGAGGACAACTTGCTACGATCGTTGATAAAAAATCGAAACAAAGATACCATACTCTTCCCTTACAACGGCCCATGAGTGTTACTGTCGTGTGCATATTCGGTTTCCCTTATTACTCAAGCAAGGTTATAGTATTGTAATTGATGAGTTATGCATGCGTGCGCAGGTACGACTATATTCTTCTGGAGATTAAGCTTGAGCGTGGACTAGTAACCGTCTTAGACTCGAGACGGAAAGATCTCAAAACCTATGCGGACATGACTGAAATGCTCAGCAAGTAAGTTCAATCGATCACCATATCGGTAACTTTTTTTTCATTTCCTGATATCTCAAGTAATAATAATTATTTTCTTTGTCTTGCAGGGTTTGGAAACAGTTCACCGCAGAAGCTCCGGGACTGCCGAAGGAGCTGCGATATACATACCGGAAAGTAAGTACTACTGGCTAGCTAGTTGCGCGCATCTCCCGTTGATTCTATAGCTATACTTTCATCAATGCCATTTATAATGCTTCATTATCAGTTTGATTGACCTCTATTTCTCGTAAAGTGCTTGTGGCAGGAGGAAGGGAATGATTTCTGTGGATACTACATGTGCGAGTTCATCCACACCGCGACTTTGAAAAATAGGCGGGGCTACTCTAAAAGACAATATGAAGTGCGTAAGCAATAATATTCAGAGTTTCATTTTATTACACCATCATTTCTGTTGAGTTTCATTCATATATATGTATTAATTAATCCCCTTCTTCAAATTAGACGTGGCAGATGCGGAATGAACTCCTAGAACCAGATCGCATGAAAGCAATTCAAGAGGAATTGGCGGGATTCTTTCTTGACCACGTCATCAGTAAAGCCGGAGAATACCATGTGGAAATTGATTTCAAATGCTAGGGGTTTGTAATTAAGAGATATTATACATATTGTACATGTATGTAGCCAGTAGCGTTGGATACATGATACGAAAACTTGTTGTTCGACCAATCTCCCGGAGAAGGAGAGGTCGATCGATCACTTCTCTCGGTATGCATGACGAACTTCTGTACTGAATGGTTCTCTCGATCACTTATGTATATATAGTACGTAGCGTCGACCAAGCACGGACATAAGAGAGGACACTTCTCTCTATTAATTATCTAGCTAACACAATATATGAAACACCTAAATTAATCCCCCAAAACCCCCAACCCCCCCTCCTTTCAAAAAAAACAAAAACACCAGCCACTGGAATGCTGACGCATGGATGCCTTTTGGTCCCGGTTGGAGCCACCAACCGGGACCAAAGGCCCCCTAACTGGGCTCAGCGCACAGGGCCACGTGGAGGCACATTGGTCCCGATTCGTGTTTGAACCGGGACTAATGGGTGGAGGTATTAGTAACGACCCATTAGTCCCGCTTCCTGAACCGGGACTAAAGGCCCTTACGAACCGGGACTAATGGGTGGTTTTCTACTAGTGATGGTAATGGGATTGCTGATTCCTCGTGGCTCATAGATTACTACAACAACAGTTGCAGGTACAGGTTTTGCGATGATCATGACGCGAGAGCGATGTTTGCTTGTTTTAAAGTTCTTCTTCTGCTTCTTCTTCCATCAGGGGATTGGTTCCAGGTCGGCAGCCTGGGCTAGCAGGGTGGATGTCATTTGAGTTTCTATTTGTGTTTCATCCGTAGTCGGATGGTGCTCTTATGTAAGATGAAGTTGTATTCGTGTGGCATTGTATGCCTTTTGTATGTATCCCCATCTATTATGTAATGTTGATGCAATGATATCCACCTTGCAAAAATGTTTCAATATGCGGTTCTATCCTTGGTGGGACCTTCGTGTCTCTTTAGGATAATATCGCATATTGGGCGTGATATGTTGGTATCAGAGCCTCGACGTACCCTAGGAGCCCCCTTGATTGATCGTGTAGTTTGGCCGCTGTCGAGTCTAGAAGAAAACTGTTTTTGGAGTCTAGTTATATCAGAGAGTAGGAATTCTTTTTACTCCTTAGCCCCCGTCGTCGCTCTGGTGAGGAATCTTGACGTAGGTGTTTTGAATTACTTCTCTTCCCCTTCAAATTTTCTTTAGGATCATGTGGTTAGTTTTCTGGTCGTTGGTTCTCATCTCTTTTCATCCGGTGCATTTCTCGTCAAGTTGACTCGAACCTCTTCATCTTTGCCAAGTTCAATTCTCAGTTTGCTCTCAATGAAGTTGTTTATCTGCCCACAGTTGTCTTCTTTTCCCACCCACCCACCCCTTTTCTTCTTGGATCCGGAGTTCGTAATCGAGTATCCATCCTAATGATTTCAACCGGTGTTTTCTCTTCAAGATATTCGTCGGTTCACCCATCAAAGTTGCCTTTGTTTTCCCGCCCTCCCACCCTCTTCTTCACGGAACCTGAGTCTCTTTCGAGCATCAATTTCATTCATGCAGAGCCTCTTCAGTCTTCCCTCAATTGTTTCAACCAGTGAATTCTCGTCTCGTTTGACATTCTTCATCTCTTTTTCTTCTCCGGTGGATTCAATTCAAGTTTTTCGGTGTTGATCGTATTCTTTCCCTCAGATCAAGTGTTCTCATTGCTCGTTTGCCTCTCGCCATCCAATCATTCCGGAGTTCGGAAGACATCTCAGGAGATTCGTCTTTGTTCAAATTAATTTGAGGTTGTCACGTCATTCAAATATCTTAATTGTTCCGGTGCATCATCTATCTTTTCAACAATCCTTTTCAACGGTGTTTTTCTGTTTACTGGGCCCTAACCCACAAGTCTTTTCCAGGATCTTACCTGACTCTTCTAATTCTCCCGGAGTTATTCTCAAATTCCTATTAAGTGTGATGTAAGAAGGGATTTCATCAGTCAGATGCCATCTCAAAGATCACTTTCAAATTCTTTTCATCTTTGGTTCAACCCTTCCTCTTTTTCATTCTACCGGAGTATCTCAGTAATTTTGGTGTTGTTTCTCATCGTCATTTGAAGACCGGAGAAGAGTTTTTCCTCTAAATCTTGCTCGTTCTTTCGAAGATTCGGGGTTCCAGCTTCTTGTTATCCTATCGAATTATTCCATTTGTCAGATATTCATTTTCTTAACCATTCGGAGTATTTCAGGAGTTGATTTCTGTTTCTTTTCACCAGAAGCCATCGTTCCAGAAGAATTCTTCGTCCTCACATTTCAGCTACCATTAACCATTTATCCCGGCACTTCATTCAAGTGTTCTTTAATCAGCTCATGATCTCTTTTTCTCTTGCATCTAAATCCCCTCAAGCATATTTGTTTGCTAATTCTTCCCGGTGATTCAGTCTCTTTCATCAGTCATTTCCGAATTCTTATGGTGGTTCATTCAAGATTCTTTTTCTTTGTTTATCATATTAATTCATTCGTTCTTTTCAATCCTACCGGTGGTTCATGAAGACTTTCTCAAGTTTTGCGCTGTATCCCCCTTAATCCTTTTCAACAAGAATAAGTAGTATGCAAAATTCATGTATCGTAAATTAAATTTGATGAAGGATAAGCATACAATAAATCTTATTCTTATTTCATCCAAGCGAGTAATCCTTTTTCTTCGGAGTTTGTTCTTGAGGAATAAATTCTAGTTTCAAGTGTTTTCATCTTTTCTTTTCCGGAGTTCTATTTCCTCGGCCATTTCGTCGAAGCTCCATCTTAATCATCGCAAAGCTTTAATCTTATTCTTTCATCCTTCATTCCTATCTCATCATCTTTTGTCACCGAAGTTCTTCATGGTGGATCTGCATGATTTAATTCATTCCCCAAAGAGTTCATCAAGATTTTGTTGGAGAATTTCAAGTATCTTTTCTTCTCCGTTCTTTTCATTCAACTCTTTCAATTCTTTCCGGAGTTTTTGTGTCATGTCTTCATCAAGTATCATTCCATCCTCTCAAGCTCGTGTTCTATTCCTCCATGTTTGAGCCGGAGTGCTACCTAAATCCTTTCAGTTCTATTCGTTTATTATCTCGTTCTAACAGGAGTGGTTTTAGAGTCTATCTGATTCTGTCAGCTTTTGATTCTCATCATTCTCGTCGTTCCTCTCTTCTTCTCGAGCGCTCTCGATTCTTTGCCTCTTCTCTTGAGTTCTTGGTTCACCTCATCCTTTTCCCTTCTGTCTCGGTCCTAAGATCTCGAGATGAGATCTCTTGTTAGTGGAGGAGTGTTGTAACGCCCCGATTCGATGCGCCAGGTGTCTGCCAGTTATTCGCCGTCATTGCCATGTAATTTGCTTGCTTGTTGCATTTTATCATGTCATCATGTGCATTGCATTGCATACGTCTTCGTCTCATGCATCCGAGCATTTTCCCCGTTGTCCGTTTTGCGATCCGGCACACCTATGTCCTCGGGCATCCCCCTTTTGTCTCTTGTTGTGAGCGGGTGCTAAACTTTCTCAGAATGGCCCGAGGTTTGCCAAGCGGCCTTGGTATAGCACCGGTAGACCGCCTGTCAAGTTTCGTTCCATTTGGAGGTCGTTTGATACTCCAACGGTTAACCGGGGAACCGTAAAAGCCCTTTTTGTATTGCAGCCCAACACCCCTCCAAAGTGGCCCATAACCCATCTAAGTCACTTCCATGCTCTCGGTCGTTCCATCACGATCGCGTGGCCGAAAACCGCTCCTCATTTGAACACTCCTAGCTCCCTCTACCTATATATAGGCCCGAGCCGCCCGCCGCCCGATCCCGCGGGATCCGCCGCTGCCATCTCCGCCTCCTCGCCGGCGCGCCTCCCCGCGCCGCCCGACGCCGATCTCCGACCACTACCTCCGCGC
>NC_057798.1:67973143-67981343 GCF_018294505.1 Triticum aestivum
GGCCCTGTCGCCCGTGCGCCTCCCGTCCGGCGCCACGCCGCCTCCCGTGCCCGGCCGCCGGATCCGCCCATGCCCTGCCGCCTCCGCCCGTCGGCGCCCCGTCTCCCACGCCGGCCACCTTCCCCGTCGTCTTCTCCAGCGAGCCGCCGGCTGCCTCGGGAATCGTGCCTAGATCCAGATCCGTTTTCGGAGGCTGACCCTGAATTTTGTCGAAGTCCCTTAAATTTTTGCATATTCTGGTGCATACTTTGACATGCCATAACTTGTTGCATACTGCTCCATTTTGTGCGTGTAATATGTCAAAATGTTCATAATGAGATGCTCTTTATTTTGTTCCATTATGCCTTGTTCATTTGAGTTCATATTGATGCCTGAATCATCGTTGGCAGAGTGCTATATGATATTAATCTGCTGAAACTGTTATAACTTGGTGATTTGTCTTTTTCGTTTCATTTTGTGTGTGCATCCTATGAGCATGAGTCCTACATGAGTCTTGAACTATGTCATGCCTTCTTTACAGGGGTGCAATCCATGTATTTTTTTGAGTCTTGTAGTGAGTGCATCGAGCTTGTTAAGTAGGGTACTTGTTGTTACTGTTTTGCTAGGCTGAATCTGTTATTTCGTGCTGCTGTGTAAACCAGCTGCTACAGGTCATTATATGCATAATATGGAGATGTTCACTAAGGATGTTGTGTTATACATGTCATGCTATATCCATCCATTCCCCTGGTTGTATTTATAGACTGCTGTAGCTTGTTGTAATGTTGCTCCAAAGTTGCTAAATAATGTTGCTGTCAGTCTGTTAACATTAAGTTCAATGTTGCCATGATTGCTGTTAGTGATCCAAACATCCTATGAACTTTTCCTTGCCATGCTTAGCTTCATACACATGTCTTCTTACTGTTGGTTGCCTTATCATGCCATGTAATTCTCCATGGTGAGTGGTATAAGCTCACCAACATGCCTACTTATTGTTGTTCCTGCCATGTTTGAATCTGTCATATCTTTTGCCATGTTTACATGGGTGCCATCATATCTTCTGATCCTTTTTGGCTCATAGCTAGTAAAGGACTTTTGTTCCATGCATTTAGTAGTATCATGCCATGACTTAAGTTTCTGCGATATGTTCCTGTAGCATGTTGTTTGATAGCTCTAAACATTGCAACCTTATGTTATTTCTGCAAAGTCTGAAACTGTTATTATATGCAATCTGGCGATGTGTTTTTGAGCATGTTCTAGTGATTTCTGGAGATAGCTCAGTTTTGATGTTTTGTCATTCTTTACCTGTACATCATGTACATGCCTTTTGTTTCCATGTTGGGGTGCTGTAGCATATCTTCATGATGCTTGTAAGATGCCTAGTTGCTGTTTTGGATAGATTGTTGTTATGACTTGTATAGAGTGTATGTGTTGAACCGTTGCTCCGTTTTGAGTGTGCTCTATATGAAACTTGCATGATTTTGCATGTAGCTTCATATTATCATGTTGCATCCTTTTTTTGAGGTGTTTGCTTGATGTTTGTATGCATTTTGCATCAATGCCATGTTTAACTTGTTTTGCTCATATCTTCTAGGCCGTAGCTCCGAATTAAACGAACTTTATATGTAACTTGACTAGAATCACGTGTAGATCATCTTGGTGCATCTTAACTTGCTGTTTTGTTTAACAACTTGAACATAAGGTTTACTCACATCTGGACCAATTTTGAAATCTGCATATGAGGACTTACCGGAATTGTTATATGTTGTTTCCGGCCTCATTCAAACTTGCCTTGATGTGTTGCTCTTGTTTGCATCATCTCTTGCCATGATTAGCCCCATCTAGCCTTTGTCATGCATCATGCTTGGTTGTGCATCGTTTCATGTTTATGTGTGGTGTGTTTACTATGTTGTGTGCTTCTTCTCGATAGTTCCCGTTTCGTTGCGATCGTGAGGATTCGTTGGTCTACACTTGGTTCGTCTTCGTGGCTCCATCTTCTTCATGGACTTGTTCTTCTTCCTAGTGGGATTTCAGGCAATATGACCATCACCGTGGATCTCACTACTATCATTGCTATGCTAGTTGATTCGCTCGATCGCTTTGCTGTGCTACCTATCACTTGTTTATCAAGCCTCCCAAATTGCCATGTCAGCCTCTAACCTTTTTCACCCTTCCTAGCAAACCATTGCTTGGCTATGTTACCGCTTTGCTCAGCCCCTCTTATAGCGTTGTTAGTTGCAGGTGAAGTTGAAGATTGCTCCATGGTGGACAGGATTATGTTTGGGATATCACAATATCTCTTATTTAATTAATGCATCTATATACTTGGTAAAGGGTGGAAGACTCGGCCTTATGCCTGGTGTTTTGTTCCACTCTTGCCGCCCTAGTTTCCGTCATATCGGTATTATGTTCCCGGATTTTGCGTCCCTAACGCGGTTGGGTGATTTATGGGACCCCCTTGATAGTTAGCTTTGAATAAAACTCCTCCAGCAAGGCCCAACCTTGGTTTTACCATTTGCCTCACCTAGCCCTTTTTCCATTGGGTTTTCGGAGCCCGAGGGTCATCTTTATTTACCCCCCCCCCCGGGCCAGTGCTCCTCTGAGTGTTGGTCCAAACTAGAGCACCGTGCGGGACTATTCCTTGGCAACTTGGATTACATTGGTGCATGTACGCTTCGCTTATCCGGTGTGCCCTGAGAACGAGATATGTGCAGCTCCTATCGGGATTTGTCGGCACATCGGGCGGCTTTGCTGGTCTTGTTTTACCATTGTCGAAATATCTTGTAAACCGGGATTCGGAGACTGATCGGGTCTTCCTGGGAGAGGTATATCCTTCGCTGATCGCAAGAGCTTATCATGGGCTAAGTTGGGACATCCCCGCAGGGTCTAAACTTTCGAGAGCCGTGCCCGCGGTTATGTGGCAGATGGGAATTTGTTAATGTCCGGTTGTAGATAACTTGACACCAGATCCGAGTTAAAACGCAGCAACCGCGTGTGTAGCCGTGATGGTCTCTTTTCGGCAGAGTCCGGGAAGTGAACACGGTTTTGTGATCTGTTTGACGTAAGTAGGAGTTCAGGATCACTTCTTGATCATTGCTAGCTTCACGACCGTTCCGTTTTCTCTCTTCTCGCTCTTATTTGCGTATGTTAGCCACCATATCATGCTTAGTCGCTGTTGCAACCTCACCACTTTACCCCTTCCTTTCCCATTTAGCTTTGCTAGTCTTGATACCCATGGTAATGGGATTGCTGATTCCTCGTGGCTCATAGATTACTACAACAACAGTTGCAGGTACAGGTTTTGTGATGATCATGACGCGAGAGCGATGCTTGCTTGTTTTGGAGTTCTTCTTCAGCTTCTTCTTTGATCAGGGGATAGGTTCCAGGTCGGCAGCCTGGGCTAGCAGGGTGGATGTCGTTTGAGTTTCTGTTTGTGTTTCATCCATAGTCGGATGGTGCTCTCATGTAAGATGAAGTTGTATTCGTGTGGCATTGTATGCCTTTTGTATGTATCCCCATCTATTATGTAATGTTGATGTAATGATATCCACCTTGCAAAAACATTTCAATATGCGGTTCTATCCTTGGTGGGACCTTCGTGTCTCTTTAGGATAGTATCGCATATTGGGCGTGATAAGTTGGTATCAGTGCCTCGACCGACCCTAGGAGCACCCTTGATTGATCGTGTAGTTTGGCCGCTGTCGAGTCTAGAAGAAAACTGTTTTCAGAGTGTAGTTATATCAGAGAGTAGGAATTCTTTTTACTCCTCACTACAAGAAACAAGAGAGTTGCCGTCAGTATTGGTCTTTGCTGTCAGCATTTCGTCGAGACAGACGGCAAAGACAAATTTTGCCGACAGCGGCAGACGGCAAAGAATGGCTAACGGCAAAGACATAATTTGCCGTGTGCAGAGAAAAAAGCAGACGGCAAAGACTCTTTGCCGTCAGTGATTTTTTTATACACAGCAAAGAGCTCACTTTGTCGTCTGTAGAAAAAAAAATAGACAACAAAGACTTTGTCGACTGCTTTTTCCTCTACAGACCGCAAAGTATGTCTTTTTGCCGTCTCTAAAAAAATCGCAGATGGCAAAGAGGAAACACAGCCCACGGATCGATAACACGGATCGATGACGTGGCACGAATCCATAGCGCCCACACCCGCCTCTCTCACCACGCGCATCCCCACCCACCCCGGCTGGCCCACCACCCACTCCACCCCATCTCCTAGTTGGCCCACCACCCACGCCTTATCCTCTTCCTATCCCTCTGTTCCAACGCACCACAGCCATCCGCTCTCTCTTTCATCCCCGAGCGCCGCTCGCGTCCAGGCGCCGCCGCGCGGCCACCGCGTCCGCCCGCCGGAGCCCGCCTCCGTGCGGCCTCCGCGTCCGCCCGCCGAAGCCGGCCTCCGCGTGGCCACCACGTCCGCTGGCCGTAGCCCGCCTCCGTGCGGCCACTGCGCCCACCCGCCGAAGCCCACCTCCGCCCGTGCCGCCCGCCTCTCTCTCTCATCCTGAGCATCGCCCATGTCCAGACGCCGTCGCACCCCGCCTGCCTATGCACGCTCCTGCCTCGGACTGCGTCAGCGCGCCGCCGCACGCCACTACCGGAGCCCGCCTCCGCCCGCGCCATCGGGCGCCTCCCGCCTCCGCCCACGTCTGTGCGCCACTGAGTGCCTCCCGCCTCCTCGCGCCTCTCATCTCCACCCGCGTGTGCCCGCCTCCGCCCTCCCCGTCCGACCGCCGGAGCCCGCCTCCACCCGTGCCACCACCGCTCACGCCAGCGCCATCGTAGGGAGCAGCGCCGGATGCGGAGGGCCGCTGCCGGTCGCCCCATCCGGTGCAGGACGCCAAGAAGCTACATGGCGTGCACGGCTGCCGTGCGGTCTTTGTCTGTAGGACGAATCCTGAGCCCGCTTTCTCTCTAGCATGAACTTGTAAATGGAGTATGAAAATTGTTGATCTTGAGTTCTTTAAATTGATCTATGAAAATGTTGTAGATGCAAATTTTTGATGGTCGGGCGTCCTGCAAACATATTATAGTTGATTTTCTGTGTAAATTAGATATAAAGAATGCCATGGAAAATGTTTTACTGTTTAGGTGTCCTATGAATTTAAAAAAAAATCTTTGCCGTTTGTAAAGTTGTTCAGTTGACAGCAAAGATTGTGCTTCGGCTGACGGCAAAGATGTTTTCTTTGCCGTCTGTTATTGAGAATGTCTGACGGCAAAGTCTTTGCCGTCTGCCCGATAAAAAGCTGATGGCAAAGTACCTTTGCCGACTTTGTCTTTGCCGACACACTTTGCCGTCAGGTGCTTGACAGCAAACTCTTTGCCATCTGTATACCAGCCTTTGCCGTCTGTTATTGGTTGACGGCAAACTGCCTGATTCCTGTAGTGCCCCAGCCCCTGTCGTCGCTCTGGTGAGGAATCTTGACGTAGGTGTTTTGAATTACTTCTCTTCCCCTTCAAATTTTCTTTAGGATCATGTGGTTAGTTTTCTGGTCGTTGGTTCTCATCTCTTTTCATCCGATGCATTTCTCATCAAGTTGACTCGAAGCTCTTCGTCTTTGCCAAGTTCAATTCTTACTCCGCTCTCAATGAAGTTGTTTATCTGCCCACAGTTGTCTTCTTTTCCCACCCACCAACCCCTTTTCTTCTTGGAGCCGGAGTTTGTAATCGAGTATCCATCCTACTTGTGTGAAGTCTTTGTTTTCTTGCCTCAATGATTTCAACCGGTGTTCTCTCTTCAAGATATTCGTCGGTTCCCCCATCAAAGTTGCCTTTGTTTTCCCCCCTCCCACCCTCTTCTTCCCGGAGCCTGAGTCTCTGTCGAGCATCAATTTCATTCATGCAGAGCCTCTTCAGTCTTCCCTCAATTGTTTCAACCGGTGAATTCTCGTCTCGTTTGACATTCTTCATCTCTTTTTCTTCTCTGGTGGATTCAATTCAAGTTTTTCGGTGTTGATCGTATTCTTTCCCTCGGATCAAGTGTTCTCATTGCTCGTTTGCCTCTCACCATTCAATCATTCCGTAGTTCGGAAGACATCTCACGAGATTCGTCTGTGTTCAAATTAATTCGAGGCTGTCACCTCATTCAAATATCTTAATTGTTCCGGTGCATCTTCTATCTTTTCAACGGTGTTTTTCTCTTTAGTGGGCCCTAACCCACAGGTCTTTTCCAGGATCTTACCTGACTCTTCTAATTCTTCCGGAGTTATTCTCAAATTCCTATTAAGTGTGACGTTAGAAGGGATTTCATCAGTCAGATGCCATCTCAAAGATCACTTTCAAATTCTTTTCATCTTTGGTTCAACCCTTCCTCTTTTTCATTCTACCAGAGTATCTCAGTAATTTTGGTGTTCTTTCTCGTCGTCATTTGAAGACCGAAGAAGAGTTTTCCCTCTAAATCTTGCTTGTTCTTTCGAAGATTCGGGGTTGCAGCTTCTTGTTATCCTATCGAATTATTCCATTTGTCAGATATTCATTTTCTTAACCATCCGAAGTATTTTAGGAGTTGATTGCTATTTCTTTTCACCAGAGGCCATCGTTCCAGAAGAATTCTCCGTCCTCACATTTCAGCTACCATTATCCATTTATCCCGGCACTTCGTTCAAGTGTTCTTTAATGAGCTCATGATCTCTTTGTTCTCTTGCATCTAAATCCCCTCAAGCATATTTGTTTGCTGATTCTTCCCGGTGATTAAGTCTCTTTCATCAGTCATTTCCGAATTCTTACGGTGGTTCGTTCAAGATTCTTTTTCTTTGTTTATCATATTAATTCATTCGTTCTTTTCAATCCTACCGGTGGTTCATGAAGACTTTCTCAAGTTTTGCGTTGTATCCCCCTTAATCCTTTTCAACAAGAATAAGTAGTATGCAAAATTCATGTATCGTAAATTAAATTTGATGAAGGATAAGCATACAATAAATCTTATTCTTATTTCATCCAAGCGAGTAATCCTTTTTCTTCGGAGTTTGTTCTTGAGGAATAAATTCAAGTTTCAAGTGTTTTCATCTTTTGTTTTCAGTTCTATTTCCTCAGCCATTTCGTCGAAGCTCCATCTTAATCATCGCAAAGCTTTAATCTTATTCTTTCATCCTTCATTCCTATCTCATCATCTTTTGTCACCGAAGTTCTTCATGGTGGATCTGCATGATTTAATTCATTCCCCAAAGAGTTCATCAAGATTTTGTTGGAGAATTTCAAGTATCTTTTCTTCTCCGTTCTTTTCATTCAACTCTTTCAATTCTTATCGGAGTTTTTGTGTCATGTCTTCATCAAGTATCATTCCATCCTCTGAAGCTCGTGTTCTATTCCTCCATGTTTGAGCCGGAGTGCTACCTAAATCCTTTCAGTTCTATTCGTTTCTTATCTCGTTCTAACTGGAGTGGTTTTAGAGTCTATCTGATTCCGTCAGCTTTCGATTCTCGTCATTCTCGTGGTTCCTCTCTTCTTCTCGAGCGCTCTCGATTCTTTGCCTCTTCTCTTGAGTTCTTGATTCACCTCATCCTTTTTCCCTTCTATCTCGGTCCTAAGATCTCGGGACGAGATCTCTTGTTAGTGGAGGAGTGTTGTAACGCCCCGATTCGATGCGCCAGGTGTCTGCCAGTTATTCGCCGTCATTGCCATGTAATTTGCTTGCGTGTTGCATTTTATCATGTCATCATGTGCATTGCATTGCATACGTCTTCGTCTCATGCATCCGAGCATTTTCCCCGTTATCCGTTTTGCGATCCGGCACACCTATGTCCTCCGGCGTCCCCCTTTTGTCTCTTGTTGTGAGCGGGTGTTAAACTTTCAAGGAATGGCCCGAGGTTTGCCAAGCGGCCTTGGTATAGCACCGGTAGACCGTCTGTCAAGTTTCGTTCCATTTGGAGGTCGTTTGATACTCCGACGGTTAACCAGGGAACCGTAAAAGCCCTTTTTGTCTTCCAGCCCAACACCCCTCCAAAGTGGCCCATAACCCATCTAAGTCACTTCCATGCTCTCGGTCGTTCCATCATGATCGCGTGGCCGAAAACCGCTCCTCATTTGAACACTCCTAACTCCCTCTACCTATATATAGGCCCTTCCCCTCAATTTTTGCGGATGAATCCCCTAACCCTAGCTCCTTCCTCCCTCCGCGCCGCCGGACATGTCCGGCCTGAGCCGGACAAAGTCGCCGCCGCCGCTCGGCCAATCGCGCAGCGCCATGTGGCCCGCGCCATCGCCCCGTGCCGCCA